>NC_081185.1:88717555-88955510 GCF_029867415.1 Vicia villosa | reverse complement strand
CATATCATATGAGAATGCCATTTTTATATGAGAATGTGAGAATGAATCAGAACCATTGGATTTTAAAATAAATGGTGGACATTATTAGTGAATCTTTTTTTTCTCTCTCCTACTTCATTTATTTCAAGATGCAGGAGAGAGAAAAAAAAGATTCACCCAAAATCAGAACCATTCTCATATAAGTATGACATTCTCATATGATATGCCATATATATATATATATATATATATATATATATATATATATATATATATATATATATATATATATATATATATATATATATATATATATATAAACACAACTACTTCCTAATAATTAAGAGATGAAGTAATTTCTTAACCCATTCTTAACTCCCTAAAACTACTACATAATTACCTATATATCTAAATACATAATAATAATTTATATTATATATTACACATAAAATTCATATTTAATAATTTATGTATAGATGTATCACACACAATAGTTCCTCTTTACAAAATATCATCCCACAACTCAATGTTAACTCATAAAATCCATAAATCAAACAAATTATTTTAAGCCTATGTATCAATAGTTTTTTTATTTTTCATTTTTATGCAGTTTAGTTTAAACAACACAAGCACCAAAAACATCATATTTATCTGTCTTTGGAAGAGTAGTTAAAGAATTCATAACTAAAAGACAATTTTCTTCGTAGTTAAGTTCTTTTTTGGAAAAGCACATTACTTTTGCTCCCTAAGGTGTAATTAAAGCAAGTGATCATAAGGTCCTAATCAAGCTTCCTCCTTACCCTTGAATAAAATCCAGTGATCATAAGGTGCTGTTACTACATTTTTATGCACTTGCTTTGGAAAAAGAGCTATTGAAATTCCGGTGACAGTACATGCATCATTTAAATTACTGCCATCTCTTTTCAAGAATCAAAATCATATTCTCAAAAAATAGACATTAATATCCAGTAAATGATTTTACATATATAAACAAAAAGAGTACAGACTTACCTCATTAGAAACGCTTTGTTTAAATTCTGAGTTTGTAGTAATTAAAATTCCAAACTTCTCTTTTGCTAGTTGCTACTTTCAGCCATGGCTGCTACCCAAACGGAGGCTTATGTGCCTCTGAAACTTGTGGTGAATAAAGAGAGTAACAAAGTAATATTTGCTGAAGCAGGGAAGGACTTTGTTGATGTTCTCTTTAGCTTCTTAACATTTCCATTAGGAACTATTGCAAGACTAGTTCAAAAAGGATCATACATGGAACCGGTTACAATTGGCTGTCTGAACAAACTCTACCAAAGTGTGGCTGATCTTGACAAAGAGTGTATGACAAAAGAGACAATCAAAGAAATGTTATTGCAACCAAGTTACTCATTGGATGATTATTGCAGCTCTCTTAAACTCAACATTGATGACACTCAGCCCACAAAGTACTACATCTGTAGGGATATTCACTATTGTTATAGCCCTTATGTTCTGAGCACTGCCAAAATATGTGGGGGGTGTGGTATTCATCTGGACCCTGCTTTGATTATGGATAGGCAATTCTGCAATGGATTTGTTAGAGATGGTGCAACTTTTGTCATTACCGATGATCTAAAGGTCATGCCAAACTCCATGGATATTACAAGCTTTATTATGCTCCAGAATCTCGGAATAGAGAACACAAGTTCGCTAAAGGACCTGACTGTCAATGTCACAAAGGAAAAGGTTTTCTACTTTATACTATCAAAGTTTCTTCTCTTCATTAAGACTATTTAATTGCAACAAGCACCACTTTTTATTATTAACTTCTTCCATATTTTATTTTTGATTGATTTGCATTTTCTATACAGGTATTGGATCTACTGAAGTGTTCTTTGGTTTCTAAGTCAGCTCTAACAGATTCATTTTTAGGAATGAAACCTTCTATTGAAAGGTCGCCAACCATTGTCTGTTGTGGTATTAAAGACGCGAATAATCGTCAACTTTCTATGAAGCTAGTTATAAGAAAATTGGATGGGAAAATACAATATGCTGAAGTGGGTGAATATTTTGTAACATTCCTCTTAAGTTTTCTTACTTTTCCATTGGGAGGAGTTGCACGAATGTTTAAAGGAAACTGTTCCATAGGCAGTATCGATGCTTTGTACGGTAGCATACTTGATTTAGATGAATACAAATATTTTGTGACTGAAGAAGCTAAGAATAGGGTTGTTGATCCTCATTTGGCACCTCAGTTTGAACTAGGCAAACTTATTTTACCAGTTCGTCAGTCACGTTCAATGTTTTATTTACACGACGATGATTATATTAGTTGCGATATCAAAGCTTACTTTGATGAAATAACTGATATAAAACCTGTTTGTTTAACAAGGTTTGTTCAAGGTTATGTCAAGGGACCAAGAACTTACATTGTTACAGATGACTTGGTTGTAACAGAATCGTCTCTAACTTCAGTTTTACATTTAATCAATTAATCTCAAACTTCTCTTAATGACTTGAAAGACAAGGTTATCAATATTGGTGTTAATGAGGTATGTAATAGTTTTGCCTATTTAGAATTAGCACTTCTTTTTTTGTGTAATACCTAGATTTATTCATTAGGAAATATACCTAATAAGCACTTGCTCCTTTTGCATTATTCTTTTTGTTTGTGTAGGGTTTGAGCATATTGAAGGCTTCTTTAACTTCAACATCAGCTTTAACTAGTGCTTTTGGACATTTGGTAACCGAAGCTCAAGAGGAGTAATATTATCTGTCAACTTATGTTTGATGAAAAGGATAAAGTGGGATGAGTCAAAGGAAATTAAGTTCGACAGTCATTCAAGTGAAAGTTTGTTTGTATTAATATTATTTACTATCACCATGTCATTAGAAATGAAGTTCATCATTTTTATTTTTTTCATTTATTTTTTGTCACCTTCTTTCTTCACTTTTTGTTTTGATTTGAGCTTTTAAAAAGTATGGAAGTTCAAAGTAGGTTTAAATACGTTTTTAGTCTCTATAAATATGGGACGTTGCATTTTTAATCCCTCTAAAATTTTTCTTTAATGAATGGTCCTCATAAATTTTTCCGTCACCAACATTGGTCCCTCCCGTTAGTTTCCACTAACGGAGGTTGACGTGGCACGCCACGTGAAAGACAGTTTGGCAAATATCTAAGCTAACAAAAAAACAAAAATATTAATTCAGAAATTTTCTCAAACAGCTGGTAAATCAATTTTGACCTTTGCATTTCAAAAATAAATCTGGTTATGCACTGCAATGACATAACGGAGATTTAAAATTCCCGCAATTTCAAACGATTTTAGATTTTTGTTAAGCAGTCTTCCACGTGGCGTGCCACGTCAGCCTCCGTTATTGGAAACTAACGGGAGGGACCAATATTGGTGACGGAAAAATTTGTGAGGATCATTTATTGAAGAAAATTTGTAAAAAGACTAAAATTGTAGGGTCGCTTATTTATAGGGATTCCTGAGATATTTAACCTTAAAAAAAAAAGATTTATGTGCTTTTAGACATTGTATACTACGGATAAATTGTTAAATTTGAATATGATTTTTAGTTGGCAAATATGACAAAAGATGAAGACGACAGTGGACTTTTTTTTTTGTGAAACTGCTAATCATTTGCACTCTACAGATGATTTTAGTATTTTGAAAAAGTTTGATTTTTCATATTTTACCTTATGTCCTATGTGAAGTTCTACTCGTGATATTATTGGAAACAAACATACACATAAAAGAGAAATTCTTAACTCACTATACTTTTCTTACGCATCCAATACATTTCTGAAACGCACTAAAATTTTGGAAATATGAATTTTAGTGAACGAGACCTTGCGTAACAGTTTTACACTAATCAGAAATACAACTACGAGTAGGAACTAGAGATGTATTTTCGAAAACCCCCCAAATTGATAAGAATTTTTAAGACTTAAGAACTTTTACACGCAGAAACATGGCGGAGGCTCGGGAAGCTCTGCTGTAAAGGAGGCGCATTATGTCCAATGCGTTGTGAATTTTTTATAGGAAGGTGTTTGAAAAACAATGTTGAAAATTACTTAAAGTTAAATATTTTCATTACATATGAAGTAAATTGAATTTCAAAGTTCTAATATTGTTATTTTCGATGGAAAAATACTTGAAGAAATATTATTGGAGTTGTCTGATGCTAGATACGTGATTCGTAATGAACCAGGCCCAAGTTATATAAGTCCGTTATGATTAATAGTGGTGAGTCACTACTCTTTAAAAGGGTCTAGATATGGAATAATTAGTTGATTTTATTGTTATAAATATGTGTTTGGTGAATGTAATTATTATCAATGAAAATGAATGGAAAAATTAGTTTTAGAATTGTTAGCACTTTTTAACATAGTTTTTCTCTATTTCTCTTAGTAAAATCATGTTCATAACAAATGGTGTTTTCATTGCCATGGATTCTCCTCCCTACCATTACTATCCTTACTATCATCATGACCCTAATCCTCTTGAGATCGAGTGAAGATCATAAGCTCAAGAAGACAATGGCAGTGAGTCATTGTGGAAATCCTCTTGGAAGACCGAGTGAAGTCCAGGACTCTAATGGGGTAAATGAATGTTATATCCTTTGAGATCACTGAACGGTTCAATTCTTGATAGTTAGTCACTTGCGGGTAGCTTGTGCAGAGTTGTTAGTCTCTTGAGGTTGCTTGTTCATTGTATTGTGAGTCACCGGCATTTTCCCATACAATTGTAATCAGTTTGGTTATAGTGGATTAAGACCTTGAGTTCAAGGCGAAATTACCTCCGAAGGGTGGACTGGACTAACTTGAGAACTTCTCAAGTGAGCCAGGATATATCGTGTGTCTTTTGCTTCTGTTTGGTATATTCTGATCATTATTTAGTCAGAAGCTATAATAAGACTCAAGTTTCGAAGAAAGTTGGATGCTTCTGAGAAACATTAAGCTTCTGATAAATAAGACCTGAAAGCATCCGATAAACAAAATTTCCTTAAGCGTCAGCGTAAGAACTTTAAGAAAGGAAAAATTAATGAAAACCCAATTCAAATTTCCCTTTCTTGTGTTTTTCTCTACCTTCACGATATGTAGAAGAGCTTCAAGGGGTGTCTACCCTACATTTGGTTATAGAGGCCATTGTAGATACCTTCTTCTACCCTGGCAGACGAGTTAAGGAGATGAAGGTTCTTGTGCACGAGGTGACGAAGAAGAATGAAGCCTTAGTTTCTTCTTATGCATCTCTATCTACGATAAAGATCATTTATTAAGTAAATCGGGCTCTGGATCCTTCTTGAAGAAAGATAGAATAGCTCGAGGCGTTTTGAAGGAGTCTCAGAAGCACTACTATAAAAATATATTTTAGCGTCAAACAAGAACCAACACTAGAAGCAAAAAACTTACGCTTACTCAGGTTTAGCATCGACTTTGCGTCATTATCACACCCAAGCTAATACACTTTAATCTCCCAGCCAGACCAAGTCTCATGCTGACTGACTGCAAGCCGACGCTATATCTAGGCCAACGCTAATGCACGATAATAAAACAAAAGTCAACAAACTATGTTGCTTCGGCCTAACCGAGTCTAATTTTTACCTCAAAAAGTCTACAAACTACGTAGCCTTCACCTAACCGACGCTAAAGTCAAACTCTAAATGTTAACAGTACAAAATTAAGTAGCATCGACCCTATGGACGCTAAAGTAAAAGTTTATAAATTAATTTTACTCCAACCAACGTTAAAGTCAAAACAACCTTTCTCCATCAAAATTGCAAAACAATTATTTTGACCTACATTTTGTAAAATCTTTTCCCACTTATTTATATTTGGTTTTTCATATATAAAATGTGTCACACATATTATATACTCGGACAACCATAAACATGCCATATTGAAAAATTGTATGTGTTCTGTTTAGTCTAAATTTAATTTATAATTTAACAAGTCTGCATCAACTATCAACTTGCCAATATTTACCATGAACATATACCATTTTCAAATTGTGAAACCTCAGTATATTCATCTTGATAATCTCACAACTATAGATCTTTGAAGATGGTCAAATCCCTCTATAAACAATCAACACACATAAATTTTAATTTTATGGTACATACTAATACATACCACTGTGCATAAGGACCAACAATGCCTCATTATGAGCTACATTAGTGTATGCATGGTAATGAACCTTTTATCACCAAAACTTCATGTTCTACAATATAATTGAAATGAACTAATAATCAAATCCAAGAAACTCTATTATAACCATTTTTGTACATTTAATATACTCTACGGATAGAAAAACACATAGAATTTTTTTTTTAGAAAGCAAGATATCATTAACGGAAGAACTAGGGGTTCTTCAACCCGCTTACAAAAGAAGGATAGCACCGGTCTAAGAAAAGATTACCGACCAAATTACAATTACGAAATAAAGAATAAAGGGTCCATATTGAACTCGTAAAACGTATAATTGGGATGGGTAATATTCCCACAAAAAGACCACTTCCACACAAGCGTTTTAATGTTCCAAACGACATTATTAACGCTCCATTTGTCCTTCCTAAAACACACCCCATTCCTCAAAATCCACATGTGCCATGTTGTCGCAAGCCACACAATCCCTTCCTTTCTATGTCTCACTTTGTTGTCTTCAAAATAAGAGTGCCAATCCATGAAATTAGCTAAATATTCTTCCTCATTATTTTCCTTCTTACCCACCCAAATAGCCATCTTCCTCCATATCCTTTTCACCACCGGACAACTAAAAAAGAAGTGATTTATATCCTCCATTCCACACCCACATAAAATACATAACATATCATTATGAGAAATGGATATACCTCTATACGCCAAAAGGTCCTTTGTTGGAAGTTTGTTGAGAAAAAGTCTCCAACCAAAAGCTTTGATTTTAAAAGGGACTTCCATTTTCCAAAGCAAGCCATAAGCTTCATCGCACTTGTTATTCGGGCCTAACGGAATGCGCAAATTTTCATAAAAATTGTAGCAAGATGCCACCGAAAAAATCGGACTCAAATTATCATGCCACATAACCTCATCCTTTCCCTCCTTCCAACCCTCAAAACCTTCCAACCGCTCCTTTAAAGCACCAAAAAACTCCCTTATAACACCATTCTCCAACAAATCTACCGAAATACCAAGATTACTCCAATACCAAATACCTTCTCTCCACCCTCCCATCGCCGCTACCGAAACATGTTTCAAACGAGAATCCTTGTATAATTCCGGAAAATGGTCTTTCAACACAATATTCTCCAACCACCTAGATTCCCAAAAAGGAGTTTTGTAACCATCATGAATTGTAAAGCTACATTTCTCAACAACGGGATCAAACAAAGACAAGGCACCAATCTTTAATAAATCCTTCCACCAAAAGGAACAAGAAGAAGGAATTTTATGACCTTTTTCTATACAAAACACCTTAGAAGATATATCTCCATAACGCGATTTTAGAACATCAAACCACAAAGAATTTTGACCTTGAAGAATCCCCCATCTCCATTTATTAAGGAGAGCTAAATTGAAAAAAGCAATGTTTTTCACTCCAATGGAATTGAAGATAGTAAAATAAAAAATTGAAAGATTTTGTTGGAATTGTTTGTTTGGAATTTTCTCGAAAAACTAATCATGGTTTTTCTTTCCATTGGAACAACCGCGTGCACTACAAGAAAACTGACCTATTGTGACACCCAGATTTAGTGACGCTTAATTTTTGTCACTACATGTTACTTTTACCTACAGTCATATTACTTTTACCTACGGATATATCTTATTTTATTAATTTTTTAAATAATTTCATACATTACTTTTACCTACACCCATTTTACCTTTACCTACGGTTATATTTTACTTTATTAAATTTTTAAATAATTTTATATTATAAATAAATAATATTTTTTTATAAATTATAAAATTATTATTTTCATTAAAAAAACGTAAAACTTAAGTTTTTTTTTACATTGCCAAAACTTAACTTTACTAATTACTAATTAAAAAATTAAAAATTAATTTTAATTATAAAATATATGTTTTTATACTAATTAGGACAAACAGGTTAGTATTGTCATTTTCCAGCTTGCAACTTGCTTGTGGAAGCGATGTAAATCTGAAATCGTAGAATCCACCGTCAACTCTCTGTTCAATCGCCGCCACCGTAAACTCTGTTCAACCGCCGCCACCGTAAACTCTGTTCAACCGCCGCCACCATCAACTCTCTGTTCAATCGCCGCCACACAACTCGACTCTTTCTTTCTAAGGTTTTCTCTCGCCCTCTCAAATTGCACCGAATCGTAATCGTTGAATTGTGTTATCGTAATTGAAATCATTGAAAATCATAACCCACAATTGTTTTCAATTTCTTGTGTAGTTAATTTGTGTATCCTGAAATCAATTTACGATTTCGATGGTTTTTATTTTCTTCATCATTGACATTGTAGTGGTTGTTGTTGTTTGATGATTTGTGAAAGATGAGAAAAATGATTAGAAATTTTTATTAGATTAAACCATAGTGAGAGTATTCTAAAAGTCATGTCTTATTATTCAGCTATGTCATTTGGATTCAATTCCTACATCTCTGCTTAATTTTCTTCGGCTTCTGTATTTTACTTTTGTGGGTATTGGTATCAATCATAATTTGGTTAAGCTTGAAAAAGAGTATGGGATTAAATGCAGAAATGCTATGGAGCTTGGACCTTTTGGACCTTTGGCTGTTACTCTCATGAAAATGCCTCGTTTGAGTTTTTGTCGTGTTGATGAATTAGCTTTTGCAGTTAATAAGCATGATCTTGGGAATTACAGGCCTTTAATAACTCTCTATAAGGATTGGAGTCAAAGTAACTTTGGTAAAAAACTTGCTACTATTAATGTTTATTCTTATTACATGATTAGGAACACATTGTTTAGTGCTGATAGTTAATCAAGTTTTCCCTTATCTTGCAATGGTTTAGATAAAGAATGCACATGTTTTTGAACTAGCGTTGAAGTTTGCAAAATTTATTGTGGGATGGTAGTATATTAGAGATTAATCTCACTGTACTTATGCCGTATTTGGATAAATGACTTAATTAAGTGCTTATCATACAAGTGCTTATGCGGAAATTATTTCTATAACAACAGATAGACTAAAGTAAACTGTGTTTTCACATAAGATATAAGTAGTATTCAATGCTATCTTGGAGAGCTTATGGAAATAAGTTAAAAACAATTTATGAACATGTCAATAAGCTCTCTCAAAATAGTCCCTTTATAATAATATGTTAAAGACTGTTTAAAGTTTAAATCCCGCTGGCTCTGTTTTTTGTCGTTGCTATGTCTGGTTTATTAGCTTAGTTATCGTTTTGAATATTGTTATTTCAAAGTCTTTGCGTTGATCTTATTTGTAGGTACTTCAGTGAAATAGATGAAACTTTGTTGCAACCCGTCATTGAGGCTCTGCAACCTATAGCTGATGTCACTGTTGAAAGCCATGTGAAGTCTCATAAATGTGAAAGTGGCAATACTCATTTTATGCTTTGTATTCAAGTGATTTCATTGTTCCTCCTAATTGCCAGGTTTTGTACCTTACACCAAAGGCTTCGTTTTTTTGATTGGGATGATGAACATGGCAGCCACATATTCACCACTCAAGATCTTCCTTTCTTTGTATGCTCTATGGTTCTGTGCTATCATTTATAATTTTTAAATAGTAAATACAGTTATTTTGAATAGAATTGCCATGTATTTAGTTCTATCTTATTTTGTGACTTTGCAAACTTATATCAATTGGAGGGATGATACAATTTTCCACCTAGATCACTTGACATATTAGCCTGATGTCTAGCTTAGAAATGATGTTTCGATCGTTTAGATGTTTATTTATCTCGAGTTATGTATGTCAGTATGTGTCTCTTTCTCTCATTTGATACAATTTATAGTTCTTTTTTTTTTTGATTATGTGACATCTGCTGCCCCATCTTTTTCTGTCATATTTCATTTTACGTCTCTTGTAACTGAGATACTATATTAATTTTTTATTGACTTGAATGTTTCTATCTTAAACAGGTGAATTCCAATGAGTGGCACTTAGATACTTCAGTTGCAGCTGGTGGGAGGTCAAAAGTATTGCAACTTGTGGTGTATATTACTTCAGCTCTCCTTAATTAATTTACTTGTTAACATCTAAAAGCTTAGATTCAATTTATATATTTTTGCTATGGCTTTATGACATATAAGTTACTCAGATTGAACTTCAGCTCTCTTAAATTTATTTACTCGTTGGCATCTAAAAGCTTAGATTTAATTTATATATTTTTGCACCAGCTTTATGACATAAAGTTATGCATTATTGGCAACTGGTGTGATCTCTAAGTAAGTACAGTATATAAGTGCTGAATACGGATCAGGAGAGATCAATTTAAGTACTGTAACAAAGGTCAACAAAGGAAAGGGAACTTCTGGTGTATCTGCTACCAATGGTCTAGATGTTCATCGTGCCGTGAGGACTGGTTTACCTGAATCATTGTCCTGTCGACACGTGTTGTCATCGAGAAGCCAAGCCATAGTGGTTCCTTCTCCCGAATGTCAAAGTCCAGTTGAATTGGTACAGTCTTAGTAGAGCATTGTTTCATATTAATAACCATCTAATCAGAATTTGCACGATAAAATTTCCCCTTCTCTGATTTACAGTGATAAGAAAGAAGCACTTTTAGGTGGTACATATCTAAGTTCTATCTTTTTGAGTCTTCTGCATCACCAATATATTATTCATCGAGTCGAAATGCCGACTCAATTTTTTTAGGTTGCTGAAGGTAGAAGGTGCATTATCTTATCAGCTGAAGGAGTTCTTCTCTTGGACTTTTAGAAAGCATACTTTCTATTTTCAATGTTTTGCTAATTCTAAGTTAACATGTTATTTAACTACACAAATGCAGTTCAGAATACACTTAAACTTAACATGAAAATCCAAGTAGGGGAGCTAGACGGAGTCAAGAGAGTGATCACAGTCAACTTCAGCCTTCACATTTGCGAGGTATATTGTTGGAATAAATGCGGTCCTTTAATACAATTCTAGTTTAGTGCATCAAGTTTTAACCAATTTATTGCAGAAAACCCAATCCGGCGCTCTCGGTAATCCTCGTTTCTTTCTTCCCTGATCCATTTTCCCCTATTCGGTGACTTTTTTTATTTAGATTTTATATTTATTTTTTTGTTATTGGGTTGCAGTTTCGGTAATTGGTTTAATTATAATGGCTACGCTGTTTCTGCACGAGATGGGTTATTATCTCACAACTTAAACTGTTCATGAGGTTTGCATTCTTTTTTACAATCTTGATTTTTCCGTTTTTGTGTTTAATTTGATGTTAATATCAATGATGCTAGCTAGTTGTATATGTATATTAGTAAATGTTGTGATCTTTTGCAGATGTCAGTGGACTTGAATCGTGGAGAGACTCTTCCGATTCATATAAATATGACACTCCCTTCTTTACCTTGTGATGGTTAGTACTAAAATTTTTTTATCTGCTTGATGTTGCTTTCAAGTTTGTTTTTCGTTTTGGATTTGTCATTATGTATAATGATGAAGATTATGAATGATATTCTTTGTTATTGTCTGTGGGCAGTTTTGAGTGTGGATGCTATTGATATGTCGGGCAAGCATGAGGTGGATCTTGATACTAACATATGGAAAGTAAGTTTGTTAGTAGTCTATTATAGATAGATATCCTTTCATGTGTTTTTCTTTTCTTAAACTATGTATTTTGCTTTTTGCTTTGATTGGAAGACAAAAATTGTGAGGAGAATACAGCAATTGGATACCTCAGTATTCTATACTGTACTGGTAGATCTTTACTCACTTTGCTGATTAGAGGCAGCCTTTGTTTATCTGACCTAGACATTTTATATTCAGGGACTTTAAAGCTAAACAACCTGCCCATTGCCCCTTCATGTTTTCCTGCCTTGTCTTCATCTGAGGTTACCATTTCTTTTTAACCTAACCATTTATCCTTGCATGTAACCATCAATACTAATTTTGGTGATTGATTATATTGAAATTCTTTTAAGAAAAGAAACCTTGTCCATTAATTTAAAAATTGTAATTAGATGTCTAAAATTCTTAATAGTTTGTTATTTGGTCCTTGGTAAAATGTTTTTAACTTTATTATTTGACGTGTATATATATAAGATTGGAATAAAACATGATTGAAATCATTTTATCTAATATTTTTAATACTTCAGTTCATTTTAATAAGAGGTGAATGCTAAAATGAGTTAATTTGTTTTCAGTGCTTTCATTTAGAATATGTTCACAGTTTGGTATTTTACTATAGAAGTACACTGTTTTGTATTTTAGGGAAGTTTCAATGTTAATATGTATGCTGGAGTATGAAAAGTTACTTGTGTTGCATGTAGGAAGAGTTAAAGAAGCACATGGTAGAGGAGGCAGGTAGCTCACATAATTCTCAAGCCATCAAAGATTCTACAAGCTGAAAGAATGATACTTATTCAAAGGTTAAAGGGCCCGAAAAGAGAGGACGGGTGCGTTGTCCTGGAAAGCTTCCCTGACATGCCAGTTTTAGCTCCAATGCTGATAATAGAGTTGCAACATTAGAGAATTTGCTTGGAAATCTAATTTCTATTCTTCAAGTGCGATTTTCTGAAGATCGACAAGTTAACGAGGTCTTATGAGTTATAACCGAAGAGGTTTGATTTTGTGTCACCTATTGACCACAATCCGGTGAAGTTCATCTCAAGATACTCTTCACCTCCCTTTGCTATACAGATGTTTACATGAAAGTGAAGATACAAGAATATTAAAATAAAAATATATGTGATTTCTTTTGTAAGATTTTAAGTATATTGAATGAAACTTTCTATGTTGAAATATTTGAATTTAATGTAAAATGGGATAATTTTTTCATTTTAGTGATTTAACTTTGTCATGGTTCTTAATATATTTTAAAATATTTATAATCAGTCATTCAATTTTAATATTAGTAATATTTGTCAATGTAAAATTATAAATTTATTATATTTTCATATAATAAAATTTTTGTTTATTGAAGTTTTAGTGGTAGCAAAAAGAAAATTTTTATTTAAAAAAAATTAAAATTTATATAAGTTTTAGTGACACCTAAAAAGTCGTAGGTATAAGTTTTACTAATTATAATACTAGGATAACCTATAGTGACAGTCAATAGCTGTAGGTAAAATTTTATCTGTAGCTAAAAGTTACAGTGACATCCAATTTAGCGTCACACCACACCCCCTTAAAGTTGACGCCAAAGGAGGGTGTCACTAAAAGTTTTGCAGACATTTAGCTACAGATTATTGACTTTTAGTGACAACTTTTGAGTGTCACGGAAAGTCAATTTTCTTATAGTGGTGCTTATGCTCATTACTAAACTTGTTGAAGTTATAAAGTAAAACAAAGATATCTCTTTTTGATATGAAGTTGAATAGATCATCATCAGAAAAATTAGCCCTAAAATTAGGATCAATTCTAGAAAGATAATACTTCCACAAAAAAGAAGCAAGTGAAAGGCTTTCATAAAAATTCTTGTAGACTTGAGAATGAGATTTTCCTTCTCTACATGTCAAATCATAAATTAGTAAATTAATTGTATCTCCAAAAATTCCAATTAATGTATGGATTCATATGTCTATGTGTGTGTAATGACCATGTTCATGGGTTAACAAAAAATGTGCAAAAGCTCTATTTTTCTCCGCCATTCTATGAATATATTCCTTTTTACGTATGGAATCATCACTCCCTTTAGAAGTATTCTTTTTGAGAGTTTTCTCTCTTTAGGTGGTAGGATGAAATATAGGAGGGTTTGAGATATTCTTATGATTTAACATGTTGTGGCTTGGATCATTTGGAGGACCAATAATGAGAGTGTTTTTTCAGGTATTTTAACAAATGTAAAAGAGGTGGAGAGATATATTTTGGTTTGAAAATGGTTCTTTGACAAATCAATGGGGGATTCTTGCACCTTCCTTATAGATAATTGTATTTTTCATATTTGAAATATTCTACTGTTCATTTGTTTTGAATAATAGGAGCTTTCCGCGTTGTTTTCGGGTGGAGTATCCCTTATACCCCTTTTTAATTTCATTGCCTATTAAAAACAAACTTCAAAACTCCATCCTTCAATCGAGACTTTTAGCCCAGTAAAGGGAGAGTGTATTTTTTCTTTCTTCCTGGATGCTTATCATCCGGTGTTGGTGGTCCAATTTTTTTAAGCTCTAGCTTGATCCTTCGATAAGGTGTAATTTCTAGAGAGAAATTTTTCTAGTGTTGACTTGTGGTAGTCTTTTTTTTTTTGTTGTTGACTTGAAGTTTGGTTGTATTGTTTTAGTAGGCAATCTATCAAGCAAACATCTCCAACCAAAAAACTTAATCTTTGAAGGAACCACCACTTTCCAAATAAGAGAATAAACTCTAGCAAGGAAGAAATCCGGACCTCTAGGAAGATGAAAGAAATTAAAAAGAGCATAACAACTACGTACCGTGAAGGAATTCTCCGGCTCTGCCGTCCATCAATCTTGTAGCTTTACGTCGGTTAGCCGGTTGGAAAGGTGTGAATCTCAATATAGCGGGCCGTGTTTGTTTAATAAATTCGGTTTTAAATGCTTTGCCTATCTATACTCTCTCCTTTTATAAAGCTCCTTCTAAGATTTTAAAGGAAATTCGTGCAATCCAATCCAATTTCCTTTGGAATGGAAGCGACATCAAAAGGCCAATCCATTGGGTTTGTTGGGATGTCGTATGCAAAACCCGGGAAGAAAGGGGGATTGGGCATTAAGAACGTGAAGATTTTTAATGTAGCGTTGCTTAGTAAGTGGAAGTGGAGGGTTCTTACGGAAGAGGAGGCGGTGTGGAGGGGTATTCTCATCTCTAGATACAGAAACATTAAGTCGAAGGTTCTTATCAGCGACGAATCCGTAATAGAGAAAAAGGATTCCATTTGGTGGCGGGACATTCTTTTATCCGATAACTATTTTGCTCTTTTGAATCATAATTTTTCAGGTGCGGTCTCTTGCAAGATTGGCAATGGTGCTGCTGTCCCGTTTTGGTACAGCACCTGGGCAGCCAATCAATCCCTATCCCAGGCCTTTATGGAGCTGTTCGTCAAAGCGAATAACGACTCCCTATCAGTAGCAGACGCTGGATCCTTCACGCAGGATGGCTGGTAGTGGAAAGATTTTGCTTTCTTCGTGGATGTCTCTAGTAGCAGCGTTGCTTTATGGCAGGAAATGATGGATGCTTTACAGCATGTTGTTCCGCAGCGAGATGTTAATGACGGGTTCAGTTGGAGCAGCACAAATGATGGCATTTTCTCGGTGAGTTCCTGTTACCTTAGGTTCAAAGCAAAACTCACGGGTCCTCCTCTCAACACTAGTTTAGTGAAGGCGGTTGAGTTTTTGTGGAATATTAAAGAGCCGCCGAAAATCCTTTTCTTTGGTTGGCGTATCTGTCACAATAGAGTCGCTACGAAGGATCAACTCAAGAAGAGGGGTATATTTTTGGATGATTTTAACTGTGTTTTCTGTTTGTTGGAAGAGGAAAGTTTACAACATCTTTTCGGGGGCTGCAACATTATCCAGATCGTATGGAGGAGGATTTTTGATTGGTTTGGTCCGTTGGATAATTTAACCGTGGAGGAGTTTGTGGGGTTTATTTTGGAACCCGGAGAAGGTGAAGTCCAAAGTCAAGAGGACCATTGTAGCGGTTATATGGTTAGCCACGGTTTGGTGCATTTGGAATAGGCGAAATGCGCTTATTTTCAAGAATGAGCCTTATAGTTTCTCCGAGAGCATGACGGAAATTGTTCATAACTCTTGGGGATGGCTTATGACGGCTTATAAGTTAGAAGGAAATTGTAATTTTCACATTTGGAATATTCTCCCACTTTCTTGTTTTAAGTGGTAGAAGCTTTCAACCTTGTTATCGGTTTGGAGTACCTCTTATACTCCTTTTTAATGTCATTGCCTATTTAAAAAAAAAAAAAAGTACTTCTTGTGTCCATCAATCTTATCATTTGTATGTTATTTGAATTTCCTCCTATTTTAATAGTTTTATTGTTTTTCTTGAAAAATCTTTTATAATTTTACCTTTTTTATACAATAATAATTATATATATTTTTTAATATATGTAAAAATGACAAAACAAATTATAATAAAAATGGAGACTGTATTGATTTTTGTTAACAGTGACTAAGATTTATGGTCATTTTTTAACTTATAATAGAGATAGAAGGAAGTATATAACTTTGAGCAGTGAATGATAGGTAGTAGTGAAGAACGACAACGGTAAGGATCAATAATGAATTAGAGAAAGAAGAGAATGGAGAAAGATTTAATAAAAACGGACAAATAAAGGAATGGAGAAAGATGGAGTGAAAATGAAATGACAACAAGAGAATGGAAGAAGTATTGCACTAAGATATTAATGATTTTTTATATAACACAGGATTTTATTTATGGATGTAATTAAAACATATTTATTTTATTTTAATTAAAAAAATAAAAGATAAAAATAAATTCTAATTAAAATAATGATGATAAAATTGAAAGAAAAAGTTATAAGCTACTGTACTTCAAATTGCATTTGAAAAAGAAGAAAAAATTAATAAAAAAAAAGCTCATATAAAAAAAAAAACATAAACTTAAAATTTCAAATATAAATTCACTTGATATTTGTGTTCTTTTTTCTTTTCTTAGCACTACTTTTGACATTGTATAGTGTGGGGTTTTCTCAAATGGTTCCAAGAAAAACACAAAAATGATAGAAAAATCTATTTAATGATAGGATCCACTTTATAAATTTTTTGTTTAACTATTTAAAAAATTTTATTATTTTTTTTCGTCAAGATTTTTTTTATTTAAAAAAATAAACAATACTTATCAAATAAGCTGAAGTTACCTTCGGTTTCCAAAAATAATTGGACATCTCTCTGTCTCCCTGGCTATATTTAAATCCCTAATACTAGCAACTCTTTAGTTTCCTAACCCCTACTAGCACTTCTTTGGATATTATGGTTATTGACTAGTGCCTTTACGAGGAAATGTTATCCTAAGCAAATTTTGGTCTTGTTACTCGTAAATGCAAACGTTGCTTCGCATAACCTTTTGATGTACTCATTACCGCCGCCTCTAAGGTTTCCCACACTCAAATATTAATTTCAAGAATTACAATTAATACAAAATAATTTGTATTCAACTTTTAAAATTACAGGTTTTAGTAAAATTAAATAAAAAACGTCAGAGAATTTGAAATCCCATTATGTACCGTATATGAATACTCAAAACGTCTTACAAACTACTACAGTCAAATTAAAACTCCAAACCTTTCTTTACTACCAATTACCATGGCTTCTGCTACTAGCACTGCTTCTCAAACAGAAGAGCAAGTGTCCTTGAAGCTTGTGTTAAATGAAAAAGGCAACAAAGTATTGTTTGCTGAAGCAGGAAAGGACTTTGTAGACATTCTTTGTAGCTTCTTAACAATGCCTTTAGGAACTATTGCCAGACTTGTAGAAAAGGAATCCAGCATAGGACCAGTCAGTATTGGTTGTCTAAACTCACTCTATCAAAGTGTGGCTGATCTCGATGAAAGTTGTTTCTATAATGACACAATCAAACAAATGCTGCTGAAGCCAAGTAACTCGGCTGAAGATTATTGCAACACTCTTACACTCAACATTGATGACACTCCACCCACCAAGTACTTCGCATGTACTTACTGCGACGATTTGTTCATATCAACATTTAAAGATAAACATTGTCCTCGCTGTGGGATTTGTGTTACTGGTCCACTTTTCCTCAAGCATTCCTGCCATGGATTTATTGATGGTGTTGCTACTTTTGCCATAACTGATGATCTGACTGTCTTACCTTATTGTATTGACTATGCATGCTTTGGGCTGCTCCAGCAATTTGGGATAAAATTCCCAACTTCGGTGAAGGAAATGGTTCTGAATGTCACTAAACAAAAGGTTTTATATTTTATTAATGATTGATTAGGTTTGTTGTTATTAATGATAAATTTTAGAATAGGTTACTATTATGTGCATATATGTACTCAACGTTTTTATCAGTCCTTTTCTTAACTACTCTTATTATTTGATATAGGTGCTTGATTTGTTAAAATGTTCTTTGCTCTCCAAGTATACTTTGACTGACTTGTTTTTAGGGCAAAAACCATCTATTGGAGATTCCAGGTTCTTATCTGATATTGAATTTAGTGGTGATCTTCAAATAATTTTGAAACTTGTTATAAGAAAATCAGATGGCAAGATTTTGTGTGCTCAAGGGGAACAAGATTTTGTGAATTTACTTTTAAGTTTTCTTACTTTTCCATTGGGTGATATTACACGTATATTTGGGAAGAATTGTTCCATGGGCAGTATTAACCGATTGTACGAGAGCATGACTAAATTGAATGAAAACAAATATTTTACAACGGAAGGAGCCAAGAACAGGCTTGTTGGTCCTTGTATTTCTCCGCATTTAAAGTTAAACAACCAAATTTTACCAATTCTTGAATCAGGTATTCTTGATTACTATCGTTATTCTGATGTTAGTGGCAATCATATTGTTCAATATTCCAATGCTGGTGAGGATGTGAGTTATGCAAAGTTGAAGAAAATTAATGTATACAATCCGCAAAGTCTTGAGGGTTATGTGAAGGGTCCAGCAATGTATGTTGCTACCGATGATTTGGTTATTTCACACTTATCTCCAATTTCAGCATTAAGTTATTTGAACCGATTCAAAACTCCTGCTTATGATTTGAAGGAAAAGGTTGTTACCATTGGTGTCAAGGAGGTAAGAAAGAGTTATACCAATTAGAATACATTTTCTGTGCTCACTCACTATATTACAATGTTTTATATTTTCCTAGTTGTTTTTTTTGCAGTCTCTCAGCATATTGAAAGCTGCTTTAACTTCAACATCTGCCCTTACCAATGGTCTCTCCCACGTTTTAACAGAAGTTAAGCAGGAGAAATGAAAGCATGCACATTTTACTGTGTTTTAATGTTTTTAGACCAAGTACAAGATTTAATATTTTGACGTTGTTATTATATTAATTGTAGCATTGTTGTTTTGAGATCTTTAATTCAATTCAGTTTTGAATGGTATCTTTTCATTTCTATTTCATCTTATAATTTTTTTCCATTCTATGCAGTTTTTCATATTCTCGTTATAATTGCAATATTACCATAATTTTCAATTCTTCATTATACAATCGTGTAAGTTAAATAAATTTTCTCGGCATATAACAAAATGAAATTTATTTATTTTTTCTAATTGTTTTTTGGGATAAATATATGTTGTTCCTGTCATATAGACGTGATTCGGGTTACCTCTTTAATATTTTTTTCCGATTACCCCCTATAATTTTTGGGTATCCCCTAGGCGTGTAAAAAGCAGAGAAAAATCAGGGGGTAAATAAAAAAAATATTTTACAGGGGGTAATAGGGAGCAAAAACATAGAATTTTTATATTTCAAGGGGGTAATTCAAAAAAAAAAATTAAAGGGGATAATCCAAATTTCGCCTATATGGCAGGGGCGCAACGTATATTTATCCCTTGTTTTTTTTATAATGATGAGGCACTTGTTTTTATTTCAATTTGAAGGATGTTTGTAAGCCTAAGAAATTAGGGGGCTTTGGTGTTCGCGACCTTCTGTTGGTCCACTTTACCCTGTTGGATAAGTGGTGGTGGTGTCTGTTTACAGGGCTTTTGGCATTTGGCTTTATATTTTCACTATTAGATATGGTGCATCCGCTGCCTCTTTCATTCTGGGTGACAGAGTTTGTGGCCTTAGATTGGCCTTGCCTTGGTGGAGAGGGGCCTTCCTTATATGGTCTAGAGTTAGTGACACTTCTGATTGGTTCAGAGACAGGCTTTCTCTAAAAATTGACTCTGATCTCCTAATTTCTTTCTGGGTCGATATTTGGGTTGGAGATTCTCCTCTGGTCTTAGATTCCCTAGGCTTTTCTCGATTTCTGACTAAACTTCTAATTTTATGGGGGAGGTTGGTAGATGGTAGGGAGAGAAATGGATATGGGATCTCTAATGGAGGAGACATTTTCTCTTTGATTATGAAATGACCATTTTTTATAGATTTTCAATCTATGATTAGTGGTATCACGCCTACTATTGAGAGGGGTGTGTGGAGGTGGTGTGAGCCGAGTGATGGAGTTTATTTCAGGTCTTCTTCTTATTCTCGTCTTTTGGCCCTTATCTCCCCCTGGTCGTCAGGTTTCTAAAGTAGATGTAGTTCTTCCTGCCATTTGGTCTAGTTGGACTCCTTCGAAATACATTGTTTTCTCTTGACAACTTCTTTAGGATTGTATCTCAACTGGTGTTAACTTATTTAAGAGGGGTGTCCATCTGATCCTTGGGACCATTTCTTGTCCCATTTGCTTGTTGCCCATTGAATTGTCCTCTTATCTCTTTGTGACCTGTGAGTTTGCGTCCTCTGTTTGGTATAGGATCTTTAGGTGGTCGGGGTGGTGTACTATTTTGCGTAGTGATATCTTGGCGCTTTTAAAGATGTTGATCTCCCTGTCTGGAGTTTTTAGAACTAGAGGGAGGTTGAGGATGGTTTGGTCGATTATGAAATCTCATAATGATATATTCCTTTGAGGTTCTTCGGTGACACCAAAAGATGTGGAAGACATGAGCATCTTCTTGACTTGGAAATGGTATCTTGGCAGGTCAGTGGGAAACTCTTGTGTCTTCTCGGTCTGACTGGAGAACCCTATCCTATTCCTAAGCCAATAGAGGGTGAGTGATTTTGACCTACATTGTGGTTTTGATCTCGATTTTGGTATATCTTATGCCTTTTTTTTTTCAAGATTCCCTTGTATTTTGTCTGTAGTGTCTCCCTTCTCTTTTTACTTATTTATATTTCTCATTTGCCTTTCAAAAAATAAACTAGGAAAAAATAGAGTGGAAATAATAAAGGATTTTGGTTTCCAAGATATTATAGGCTTTGTTTTTATTTGTAACATAAAATTTCCCTACTTTGAAAAACACAAAATTTGTATTGAATAAGAGATTGAGATGACTTTCATATATTCTCGAAATATATTTTATATTGTTATAATATCCCAAATTTCGAAAAAAGAGCATTGATAAACATTTATTTTTTATATTATACAAGAGTACAATTTCAAAACACCTCTCCCAAAATTCTCCCTAAAAAAATAGAATTAATAAACATTAATTTTTTAGTCTGAATTTGTTACATTTAGTTGTAAGGTTCCATGTAACAAACTAAATTTTTCGGTAATAAGAAAATCTCTTTTTTGCTTCAGGTGTTAATGATGGTACTTGTGTCAATGGCCTACTCAAATTAACATGGAATCATAAAAATGCAATATATTTGATCCCTCTATCATCTTGCATGTCACATATCAATTCGTGATGGGTTTTCAATATTGCTTCGCATGTAAAAGATACAATAAAGGAAAGTAAAGCAGATGTTGTAATGTCTTGAATTTTTCTTTTTGAAACAAAATCAGGTATCTCACTTGCATTTTCTGTTAATCTCAATCATCAATTTTTATTTACGTTTGAATATTTCAAAACAAACAGGCGATAAAAACATTCTAATTTGATATTTTCATATAAAACCAACTCATTTGATAAAATAAGGTTAAGAAAATAAAAGACAATGCCATTCAATATTCAAAGCTGAATAAAATTTGAAACAGTAATGCTACAAAACAGAAATATCATGAAAAGAAGTAAACCAGGTATAGCTGTCTACTTGTCCAAGTCAAATTTCCTTTTAAGAATCTTAAAGAACACCCTAAAATTTGAAGTCTTGTCATTTCTCCTCCTTAACTTCAGTTAGCAAGTGAGCCAAACCATTTGTTAGGGCGGATGATGAAGTCAAAGAAGCCATCAAAATGCGAAGACACTGCAACAAACAATTAACGTAATATAAACAATTGAAAAATAATTTCTTAGCAAAACATCATAAAACCTTAAAAATTGGAAAGAATAATAGCTCAACGTTTTACCTCTTTGAAGCCAATGACAACAACTTTTTCCTTTAAATCAGTAAGAGGAGTCTTCAATTGGTTAAGTAAACATAAAGATGATATTGGTGACAATGGTGCAACGACCAAATCATCAGTGACAACATACATATCAGGACCCTTCATATAACCATCGTTACAGCTGCCCAGAGTTGCAATACTCATTTTCTTTATTTTTCCCTCAAATATCCTTTTGTCACCTCCGTGAATCAAAAACTGAACGAGAGTATTACTGTAATCAGGATCAACAACTGTTAATATCTGCTTGCTTAACGTTAACACTGAGTCAATGCAAGGACAAGCAAGCCTGAACTTAGCATTTATTGACATAAAATACTTGTATTCATTCAAATCAGCTATACTCTTGTACAATCTGTTGATGTTGCCCACGGAACAAATCTTTCCAAATTTTTGTGCAATTATTCCCAAAGGAAAAGTAAGAAAGTTCAAAAGCATGTTTGCAAAATCTTGTTCCCCTTGAGCATACAATAACTTTCCATCCGATTTTCTTATAACTAACTTCACAGTGATTTTAATTTTGCAGCTACTTTCACCATCAGGAAAGAAAAACATTGATCTCCCCGGAGATGGTTTCTTTCTTAAAAACAAGTCTGTCAAAGTTGAGGAGGAAAGCAAAGAATGCTTTAAGAGATCAACTACCTACAATAAACAGTATAGTGTTTAAAAATACAGTAAGTTATAAATAGAAGCAATATTCAAAGAAAATACCTTTTCTTTAGTAACATTCAGAACTATTTCTTTAACGGAACTAGGATTTGTTATGCCATATTCCTGCAGCAGACTGAGGCTTGTATAGTCAATGCCGTTTGGCATGACAGTGAGATCATCCGTTATAACAAAAGTAGTAACACAGTTAACAAATCCTTGATGGGATTGTTTAAGGAAAACTTGGCAGGTAAAAGAATGGTTACAGCAACATTTATGTTTATCTTTATATGTTGATGTTGTCAAATCACAATAACTGCAGTTTTTAAAGTTGGCACTTGGCACATGCAAAGTACTTTGTTGGCTGAGTGTCATCAATGTTGAGTTTAAGAGTGTTGCAATAATCTTCAGCAGAGTTAATTGGTTGGAGCAGCATTTGTTTGATTGTGTCATTGCAGAAACAACTTTCATCAAGATCAGCCACACTTTGATAGAGTGAGTTTAGAAAACCAACTGTGACTGGCCCTATGCTTGATTTCATCTCAACAAGTCTAGCAACAGTTCCTAAAGGCATTGTTAAGAAGCTGCAAAGAATGTCCACAAAGTCCTTACCTGCTTCAGCAAACAAAACTTTGTTACCCTTTTCATTCAAAAGAAGCTTCAAGGACACATGCTCGTCTGTTGGAGTAGCAGTACTAGTAGTTGCCATTGTAATAGATAGTAACAGCTAGTAGATGAAAGCTTTGGACTTATATTTTGGCTGTAACTTAGAACTAAGAAGTTTTGAGTATTCATATACTAGTATTAGGGTACATGATGGGACTTCGAAGTCGCCGTTTTTGTTTCTATTACTAACTAATTGTAACTGTTGCAATTAATATTTGAGTCTTGGAAAGGTAAGACGTTGTTAATGAATGTATAGAGGCTATGCGTAGCGACCTTTGCACTTTCCTAATCAATTATTAAGTCCAGTAGTTTTAAATTAATAAGGTGACTAGACAAGTTTAATTTGGGTTAGGATAACTTTTCATTCGAAATTGAAAATGGTGTTGTAATTATACTAACTTATACAGAATTCTAAATCAATATCTTGATTAGGCATGGTAACAAAACCCAAACATGCGGATATTCACTCGAATCCGCTCCACCATGACTGCGGTTTGAGTTTTTCATGATTACAAAATATAGGGATGGGTCGGGTAATAGGGACACTAGCACCCACCCGAACTCGTCCCTGAACCCGCCCCGTTTTTAGATTATGTATATTATTATTTATTTTGGTAGTTTAGAATATTAAATATGTGGTCAATGTTTTGACATTTTGATTTGTATTATTATTTAAAATATTTAAAATATATGTATGAAATTTTTTGAAATT
Organism: Vicia villosa; assembly: GCF_029867415.1. NCBI lineage: Eukaryota > Viridiplantae > Streptophyta > Magnoliopsida > Fabales > Fabaceae > Vicia > Vicia villosa. The sequence continues at coordinate 88,931,442 of NC_081185.1, read as the reverse complement.
GTTTTATTTTATTATTTATAATTTAATTTGATTTCGAAAAAATAAGTATTTTTATTAAAAAAACTGATTTCACTAATTAGATGGTGGCGGGGCGGGGATACCCGAATCCGTTTGGGTAGGGTTTGGATTTTCATTTTCCATCTCCGTTTTGGATTGTTCGGGGATTTGGGTTTGGGTTTGGAGAGGTAATAATTGTCCCCTACCCGCTTCGCTGCCATCCATAATCTCGATGATTAAGATTCACTTGCAAGATGATTTCGCCGCATAATTGATAATGGCAGAAGAAAAGAAAATATAAATTGGAGAAAAAAAGGGAATTAGAGTTTTTCAGCGAAAATAAGGAAGAAGAGAATATCTGCATAATTTCTCTCTGCTCTCAAAACTGAAACTTATTCTCAATTATGCAACTGCATTGTATTTACAACAATAGGGTCACTTTGTATTTGGAGATTTTGAGTTTTCCTGCCTCCTAAGTAAAGTAAACTGCAAAATACGTAATTTCTGCTAAGACAAACAATATAAGCCTAGGTCCAAACCATAGTCACACTGTTCGCAATTTGTTTCGGTACGTGGTACGAATTTAGGTACACGATACACACCTCTTGAAGAATTAGGTACGCGAGGAGTATACATAGTCAGTACGCTATTTGGTTTCGTAATACATTCAAATATATTATTCGGGACGCCATAATTAAAATAATTTAATTATTTTGAGACTGAAAGAGCAGGTAAAGTTATATAGTTTATTAGCTGACATTGAAAAAAAGTATAATAAGGTGGGAGAAAACAAAATTGACAATCATAATAGAGAATTTCGTTGTACACCAATATAGAGTGAAAAACAACTGTGAAAACTCCAAAATATCCTTTGGATATGCATATCCGAATGCACACAAAAGAAATTTGGAATATTTATTAATTCGGATATTCTTCTGGGATATTAGTTAATTCGGATATTCATATCCGAATTAACCAATATCCAAAATTTCTTTTGATTTAATTTTTAAAAAATATTTATTTACAATATAATTAATAGAGTTATTATTAATAAAGAATAACTTAAATACAAATTATTATAAATAAAGAATAAAGAGATTAAATAAAATTTTAATTTTGTAATAATTTTTTATTATAAATTTTTTAAAATTATAAAAGTAATTATTTTTTAAATGAGTACAACATTATGCATTGTAATTAATGAAAATCATGTTAAAAATATCATCCTATAATCATTATAACTTTTAACTTATATTAGCTTTTTTTCTTTAATTAAATTTATATGAGAATAATATGTTGATTTAAATATTTAGGCTCTGTTTGGCTAGTCCAATTTTTAGCTTATAGCTTATAAGCTCATATGATAATAAAAGATCTGTTTGGTAACAGTCTTTTTCTCACGAGCTTATAATTTATTTTACTAGCTTATAGCTTATTTTTCAGACGCTCTTTTAATTAGCGTTTTAGATTATACCTTATATCTTATATTTTTTCTTCCATTATTACCCTTATAATTTTTAATTATTTTGCATATACAGTTAATTATTAATTAAATATATATTTTTTTATGTCATTTTGCATTTATCAGCTAGTTAAACCGTTAATTTTACCAAACACTTTAATTAGCTTATCAGCTATCAGTCATCTCATATCAGCTATAAGGTATAAGACATCAACTATCCGCCATAAATTATAAGCTATTAGCTAACTTATCATTCAACCGCTAATTTTTCCAAACATGGTCTTAATAGGTTGATATTATTATTATTATTATTATTATTATTATGATTATTATTATTATTATTATTATGTTTTGATTATAATGGTATATATTTGAATATATATCTTTATTAATATAATTAATTATACTATTAATACAATTGATTCACATTGATTTTAATTTGTTAACAAATATTAGGTTACTTCGGAAATCCATCTCTGAAAAATTCCAACACCAAAAATTCGGAGATGCATATGCGAAGTCACCTATTTTTCCCAAAAAACGGGTGACTTCGTAAATGTATATGCAAAGTCACATTTATTTCAAAAGAATAAAGTGACTTCAGAGTTCCATATGCGAAGTCACATTTTTTCTAAACAAATGTGACTTCGGAGAATAAGCATATCTGAAATACAGAGGTATTTTGGAGTTTTCATCCGACGTCTCGAAGTAGGTGTATGGTGCATATAGAAACTCTCATCATAATATATTTCTAGTCTAACATCAGTTATTTTCTAAGTGTTAAGTGCCAACATGTCTATAAAGCCAGGATACTCCATCTCGTTTTATTAATTCGTTCGAAGTTTTACTTGCTACCTTACAAGTGGAAGAGTGGTAGATTAATAATTTATTATCTTTTAATTGTGGTTTAAGAGTTAACGTGGTTTTCTTTTGGCAATAACCTGAATTCTAAAAGAATTAGTTCGAGTGAAGATCCTCTCCATTTCTCAAAAGAAATGGAGAACACAAGTATTAAAGGATTTGTGTATAAATGCATATATTATTGAAATGTGTGACATATATTTTATATAATTTAACATATATTTTATGAAAACATTAGTACTTGTGTTCTCCATTTCTTTTAAGAAATGGAGAGGATCTTAACCCAATTAGTTCAATTTCTTTAACTTAGTGTAGTGGTACGCTAGTATTCTAGTTTATGTGAATTGCAGGAGAATTGTCACGAACTCATTCACAAAAATACCGCAAACCGGTTCGCACGAACCAATTCGCGGTTTTCCAGAGGACCCAGCGATATCTGTGACTATGGTCCAAAATATATAGATTATTGTTTTGAAAATGGAAAAGACTATATTATAAAGTTAAAAATAAAATTTGTATAAAATGGAAGAGTTAGACCTGATCCAATCCAAATAAAAAGAAAACAAATCAAATATAATCGAGAACTAAAGAAAAAAAATATTAATATGCAATCACTTGTCCAGAAATCGGGATCGATGTGTCAATAAGAAAATCTGATATTATTAGTTTACTATTATATTTTGTATAACTTAGAAAATTAGTAATTTTATATAATTATAATTCAAATCAAGATATTTGTAATTAGTAGTGATAATTATGTAAATATTGAGGTTGTATTATTTATAGAGAAAAAGATAATGAAAGAGGAATCAAGCCAGAATTTGTTATGACATGGTATCAAGAGCTCTTGAATCTTGATTCGTGATTTTTTTTCTCTTAGTTCTCTGGTCTTGTTAGTTTTAAAGAAAAAAAACCCTCCAAGCAGTAGCAACTACTACAACAGTAGTTGATCAACTCTTCCTAATCCTTGCGCACGAGTATTGTGTGATATTGTTTCGATCACTTCGTCTCGATATTCGTCGTTTTCTCATGGAAAAATATAACTTCTTTTGTGTTCATTTTACCGGAAAAAATTATGGCGCTTGGGAGTTTCAATTTAAGATGTACATGAAAGGAAAAGGTGTGTGGGGCCATGTTGGTGGTACTTCGACAATTCCAATTCCAGCTGAAAAAACTACATTTGAGGCATGGCAAACAAAGGATGCTTAATTTATATCTTGGATTCTTGCGTCCATCGAACCCCACATGGTTAACAATCTGCGTTCCTATTCAAATGCTAAAGACATGTGGGATTAACTGAAGCACATTTACAACCAAAACAATGCTGCGAAAAGATTTCAGTTGGAACTTCACATTGCTAATTATTGTAAAAGCGATCTTTTGATTCAAGACTATTATTTTGTGTTCCTTAATTTATGGGCTGAATATTCAACTATTTTACATGGTGATCTTTCTAGGGCTTCCCTCACTTTCGTTCAAATTGTTTATGAAGTTCGCAAGCGAAATTAATTTTTAATGAAACTTCAACCAGAATTTGAAGCTGTACGTGTTGGACTGTTGAATCGATCTCCACCCCCTTCTTTAGATGCGCGTCTTAGAGAACTATTGTGGTAAGAGAAGCGTCTATTAACTCAAGAGGCCATTTCAAACGACAATACTACTACATATGTCATTTCTATGGCCTATTCTGCCCAAAGTAAAGGGAAATCACGTGATATGAAGCAAGTTCAATGTTTTTTCTACAAACAGCTTAACCACATTGTTTGCAACTATAACAAGAAATTCTATAACTACTGTAAGCAACATGGTCACACCATCGCATAATGCCCGACCCGGCCAGCAAAGAGACAAGTGCAAGCCTTTCATGCTAGTGCTGCTTCTTTTGGCCAGATTGATGCCCCTGCTGCTGTTAGCTGAAGATTTCGTTTGAGAAGAATGTCCTTCGAAGATTTGGAATTCAAAGGAAGATGGTTATTGATGATCATCTTTGAAGATAAAAATGGCTACTGATGGCCATGCTTCGAGAATGATGTTTAAGTTAGAACAAAGATAGTGAGCGCCGAAGCTAAATTTGAAAAGAATGGTCTTTGGAACTTAGACGTTTTTGCAAAATATGCGAAGTACTGAAGCTTAGCGTGTTTTCGTGGCATTCTCGATTCTGATTACGTTGCCACGCGTCGAAAGAGGATTCAGGCGGGAGGATTTGAATTTCGAAGTAGTTTATATAACTGCACAAAGACAGATGGCATCCCAGGGATTCTCGAAGAATAACGTGGCATCAGATTAGTGTAGGACCGTTAGGGTCAAATTTAGTATAAATAAGGGTCTTAGTATTAGGATTCTGTGTGTTCATTTTGTACAAATCACTCACATATTACTCAAGTATCAAGTGTTAAGAGAAAGAGTTCGCTGAGAAATGTACGTATGACACCAACACCATTTTAAATACATGTGTATTTTTCTTTATTAAAGTATCTTTCGATATTACTGCATTCCATTTACTTTATGTCATTTATATTCCTGCACTCTTTACTTTCATGTCATCTAATTTTCGAAGCATTTAACTTTTCTGCACTTTGAGATTCTTGCAGTTTTACAGTTTTGTCTTATGTTTTATCTTTAACTTACCCTTCGCTGATGTTATATTTACGTGTATAACAAGGTGATTGCCAATCTTTATTTCCTTGATTAAGTATTTCTTATTTCGAGACACACCAACCATAGACATAATTCAAACTATCATGAATAACAACCTTTTTGACTATGTCCTAGGATCAATCTAGTCGATCCTGCGAGTAACCAAATCATATTTATTATAGTTTGGAAGACTAGCGGTTGTTTACCGGAAATCACCCTAAACAAATTGGCACGCCCAGTGGGACAGTGTCAAGCAGATTGTTATTAATCGATTGTTTTGTTTTGTCTAGAAAATATCAAGACCTTGTATGAACCTTAGGAACGGTAAATTAACAAACAGTGCACAACCGATTCCCAAACGAAGGTAAAACAAGAAAATGGTCGTTACGACAATTGCAAGGGGAGATCAAGATCCCCTACAAAGGTCAGGAACAGGAGCGGAAAATTCTACGCATGTTTTGACTTCTACTCAAGGAGCGCAGGATATACCGGGTCCGACTGGATCGAGACCTATGGATAGTTCCCAGGCTATACCTGAAAATAATGCAGCAAGGACAGGGACTATTCCAGTTTCAGTGTCGACTACCGTGCCTCCATCCTCAAGTGCGAGCGAAATGCAACTTGGCTCGACAAATGCTGCAAATCAGTTATTTACCCCAGGATCATCCGCGTTCGAATGGAGACTAAACAGTCAATATGGAATGCCATATCCATACATGACAGGTACATGAGGAGCAGGACCTACATACACTACAACTAACCCAGCGCACAAAACACTGGCTTCTCTGCCCAAAATACCCAATTTTACCACAAGCAATCAAGCAGCATTCCGACAAGAGATGGACACAAGTAACCACGATATGTTAGGAATCCTGGCCAAAGAATTAGCGTCAATCTTAAATCCATTAGCAACCAATATTGCTAATACTAATCGGGAGAATGCGGAAACTTTTCAAAAAATATCTTCCCAAATGAATCGAATGGCAGAATTCATGGGAGTTCAACAACCCAAGCGGAGAAATAACCAATCCTCTTATCGAGAAGGCGATCCCATTCTAGAACGTATCCAAAATGCGGTTCCTCCGCCTGGTGCAACCACTGCTGGCGTGATTCCTCCATAAAGAACAACAACGGTCGAAAGGAATCGAGTAATAGATTTAGATGCTTCGAATCAAAGAACTGTTCCCGTCCAGTAAGAGTTTGAGGAAGAAAGACCCAGATTAAGGGTAATAGGTAGGAATGAACACCCAGACGAAGTAGTTCAGAGAGTCAAGAGAGAAAACCTGGCTACAGAGAATAACCTAACTGCCATGATAGAGAGAGTTATGGCCAATAATGGCCTCAATACTGGACTTTGACGTCCAAATTATACATCCCCCATAGCGGATTATATTATGCAAACAGAATTACCAAGAGGGACCAAAGTACCCAAATTTACAAAGTTTTCAGGGGACACTAGTGAATCAACGGTGGAACATATTGCCAGGTATCTGACAGAAGCAGGAGATTTAGCAGGGAATGAGGATTTAAGGATTAAATACTTCCCTAGTTCGCTGACAAAAAATGCTTTTGTTTGGTTCACTACCTTACCCCAAAATTTGATAGATGCTTGGGCAAACTTGGAAAGATTATTCCATGAACAATTCTACATGGGTCAAACCAAGATAAGTCTGAAAGAATTGGCTAGCATCAAGAGGAAGTTCACAGAACCTATAGATGAGTATCTAAACAGGTTCCGTTTGTTAAAGTCAAGATGTTTCACGACTGTCCTAGAGCATGAACTAGTCGAAATGGCTGCTGGTGGTTTAGATTATTCAATTAGAAAGAAACTGGATATTCAATATCTAAGGGATATGGCCCAGTTGACAGATAGGGTTCGACAGGTCGAACGCTTAAAAGCAGAAAAGGCTAGGGCAAACAAGGGCTACAAGAAAGAAAGGGTAGCGTACGTCGAAGCAGAAGACGTTGACAGCGAATCTTTCGAAGACTCATACAGTGTAGAAGAGGTCAAAGTAGATCTAGCCGAACTAAAAGAAGCACCACCTTATGCTTGCAAATTACTTACCCCTGCCAATGGAAAAAATCCAGTAGAGAATGATAAGAGCGATAGATTTCCTAAGAAAACTTATACATTTGATGTCACTAAGTGTGACGAAATATTTGATTTACTAGTGAAAGATGGTCAAATGATAGTGCCTCCTAATTCTAAAATTCCTCCGTTAGAACAACGGAAGAAGAGAGGTTTTTGTAAATATCATGGTTTTTTAGGCCATAAAACCTCACAATGTTTTCTTTTCAGGGATCTAATTCAGAATGCTATCAGAGATGGACGTTTGAAATTTGCTGACACTACAACAAAAATGACTTCTGGCAACAACGAAAAACCGCGGCCTGAAGTGTAAAAACCGTAGCAGAAAGCTTTAGGAGACGGTTTTGCAGGCGTGGAATAAACGGCCGTTGCCTATTCCTTTAGAGTGCGGTTTTTGTATTTCTACCCACAGATTTAAAACACCGTAGCCTAAATATCAAAAGTCCACGATTTTGGTTGTACTTTTAGGCCGCGGTTTTTAAATAGCAACACCACTTAACCATCCCTAAAACCTGAAAAGACTACGGTTATTAATAGGCAACAGGTGAAACCGTAGTTTAGTCTATAATTTCATTTAAACAAATTGTACATAACCGCGCCTAAAAGTTAGGAATAGTCCACGGATTTTATTAAGCAACACATAAAAAAGTGTTGCCTATAGATTGAAAAACAACTCACATATATTGGTATTGAATTTTAAATATATAATCAGTATTTAATTTCCTATTCATTTACATGGTCATACATTTGCTATGATATACCTTCACATTATTCTAATCAATTATTTGTCAATATTATTAATTAAATGAGAATAAACAAATTTATAATTTAAAAATATATCAATATGAAGTATTAATAAGATGAAGTGTAATAAACTCTTACAAATGTAAAAACAAATATTTTCAAAATAAATCCATGTAATATAAACTATATAAAACAAAACATAATCGTCCATATTTAAATCAATGATCGTCTTCATCACATTCATTGTGTTAAGATTCACGTTAATCATCATCTTGAAAATCATCATCGTGAGAATCGTCATCTTGATCATATTGAAGATCATCGTCTTCTTGATCATAATGAAGCTCATTGTCATCTTGGAGATCTTGAGGATCATCTATGTTTCTAATCTAAAAATATGAAGAAAATTTTGTATGTATTAATATAAATCAGTCCATCTAAGACTGCAAATTTTATTAAATCCCATCAAACCTAAAATTTCAAAATAAAAAAATTGTATAAAAAATCGTCAAAACATGCAAAAAAACCACAACTCATTCAAAAATTCATAGTAAATACAATAAAGTTCCAAAAGTTTTTAAAATTACTATTTGGCCTCCTAGCATTCCGTAAGATGGGTCTTGATAATTGTTCCAAATATTTAAAGATTCACAAGTAAAAAAAATTCCAAACAATAGCATATCAGTTAAAAGTTGCAAAAATTTGGGTACTTTCACTCTCAACCTTTTTAAATATAAACTGATGCCTTTGTGTCTCTATATGTAAATATATAAGCATCAAGTTTTTACAACTGGATTCATATGTATCTTGAAATTTTCTGCTTAAATTTAATTTAGCCATAGAACACACTAAATCTCAAAGATAACATTTATCAACAACAACAAATGATACACAATAACAAATTCATTGCACACTTCATGATTTATTTTACTAACAGATCCTTCTCAAAGTGGAGAACATGGACACAATCACTTCTTTATCATTCCAACCAAAAACTACTATTAGGAAATAACTCACTTTTTTTTTTGCACACTTCTAAAGGTTTAGGACTACACTTATTGCCCCAACCAAATATTTCACTCTCTAATGGACATCCAACACATTGATTATCCTCACAAAGCCCAAATTTCCAACATCTCTCTAGTAATTGAGATTCACTCTCATCAAAACCTCTATCAAAGAGAGTGTATGTTATTTTGCCAAATGAATTTAACTTTATCATCAATTAAAACCATGTTACCATTTAAGAGTTACCTAAAGACAACAACACCTTTATTTGAAGTATTTGTTTGCCAAACAATTCTTCCATTAAAATTTGCAAAAACAATATTTCCAACACTGCCTAATGAAAATTTTTCAACTCCTTAAGTAAATATAAATATATTAAATATTTTATTATTTATATGGTGACATCTAATTATTAGGAAATGAAGGTTCTAAATGTATAGGCAATTACTTGGATATGACTATTGTCACATACTACCTAAAATATTCTACCGGCAGAGACTAAAATATTCTACCTGCAACCATTACTAAAACACAAAATTTGCTCCAAAATAACTAAGTGCATTTCCATTATAATAAATTACAATTATCCATTCATCAAAACATTAGCCAAATCAATAATACAATTACAATTCAACTCAAGTATTTGGATATATGTGCAAGAGTCTCATCATAAAACATATGGAAACATCATATATTATTCTATCAAACAAATTAACGTGAATGTACAAAGTGACAATCACTTTTTCAATTCAAATTAACAGATTTTGTAAGTTAAAGATAAGTAAAATACCTTATGACGAGGAGACAATTATACTTGAATAAGCAACTCTGAAAGTGAGAACTAGAAAGGCTGGGGCTGAGAGTGAAAGTAAAATCCAGATCTGAAACTAAGAGAGAAAACTTTAGCAAATGAGTATGAACATTAGAGGTTGAATATTGCATATTATTATTCAGAAAATAAAAATGATAAACTTACATTTAAGAGGTAAGAGCAATAGATGATATCACTTTTCTTCACAACTGGTTGTATAATGGGTGTTGTAGTCGTCGTCGCTGGCCGCCATGAAAGAGGGGAAGTAAGTTACAAAAGAAATCGCACTGGCCGGTGGCCGCCGTGAAAGGGGAGGGATGAGTAACATAGGAATCGCGCGCTCAACATAGTAGAGGTGTCTGAAGTCGAAGTTGCTGAACCAGAAATGATGTCAACTGGAAAGCAGGCTACTGAAGGCCTAAATAACAATACAGTCTTCAATACTGATGTTGAAGAATCCTACAATGCAGAGACGACTGAAGTTTTGAAAGAAGAAACCAGTGAGGCCACTAAAGACCTCAGGGTGAAACTTCAACAAATTCAGATTTCTGAAGCCCCTCCAGCAGTTGTTAACATGGTCAATGTTAGACGACCTTTATCTAAAATCGAAGAACTAGAAAAATGGTTGATAAGGGAGAAAGGAAACATCGAAACCCCACAAAGAGGAAACAGTCTGAAAGATTATCTCTGGGATTTCCATGTAAAAAATGGTGGAAAAAGGTTGATGTGCCCAAGATGTTCAATCATGACAAATCGAAGTGTTTAACCCAATTTCAAGAGGGCCTTGCGAGAAAGAATGGAGCAACCTTGGAGAGGAGGAAACTTGATGTTGAAAGTATACCCAAGGTCTGAAGAAAGCTTGGTTGGTTTCTTGGTCAGGTGTCACAACGATAACTCTGAAGTTGCACTGTGCCCTAGATGTGGTGCAGTCTATGACGAACTGCTAGTAGGATCATTCGAAAGGGTGTATCTTTATATGGTTCGGGAGACTCAGGGACTTCGTCCTAACTTGTTTGGATTCGACAACCGGACCCCATCAAGGAGGCCTGACAGCCCACACCCTAGAGCTCGAAGGGTCACATTCAAAGTTCCTGCAGACATACCCAGGGATAGATGAATGCAAGCTGGTGCCAGAACCAACAAATGGCGAAGTTGGGACCAATGAGGAAGAACTGCAATGGCATATAGGAAACAGTTCCAGAATTCCAATCGAGAGATGTACAGGTTGGAAAACTACAGAGGTAAAAATCCTATGTCTAGATCCCAATGGAGAAGGCATCAGAGGATGAAGAAAGCTCAAAGGGAATACAAACCAAGGGAGGCTGGAGAATCAAGTAACAATCAAATCCCAGTGCAGGGGGCAAGGACAAGCAAACCTCCAGTGGAGCGTAAGTTGTTCGATTCTGAAAATGAGAAAGAAGAAGAAAAATTGCATTGCAGCCCTTGGAAGGAAGACGATAGGATGAAAAATGATTTCGACTCAGACGGAGTGTCGTCTATAAATCTCAATTGCAATGTTGTGTCAGAACTCCCTCACGAGTTTAACCAAGAAACAGAAGTTGAAGATTGTGAAGAAGCTGATGAGGAGGAAATGGCAAGACACAGACCTGTGTGTTACTATGTGCTGAACAATGGAGCAGTCGAAGATCAGAACGCTTTCTTCGAAAGGCCTGGTGAAGGTATGAGGAATCACTTGAAACCACTATACATAAGAGCCAAGATTGAGAACGTTGGCATTAACAAAGTCTTAGTAGATGGGGGATCAGCGGTGAACCTAATGCCCCAATACATGCTGAAAAGAATTGGTATGTTTGATACTGATATAAGGCCACATAACATGGTTTTGTCTAACTACGAAGGCAAAATACGGCAAACCTTGGGAGTTGTCCAAGTAAATATAACGGTGGGTTCAGTCACGAGGCCAACTATGTTTATGGTCATACCAGCAAAAGCAAATTATAACCTCTTGCTCGGAAGGGAATGGATCCATGGAGTTGCTGCTGTGCCTTCGACAATGCATCAAAGGTTAACCATTTGGAGAGAAGATGGCATAGTAGAGAATATTGAGGGGGATCAGAGTTATTACATGGCTGAAGTTAATCAAGTTAGTAAGACTAACTTCGATAGGAACTTGGAAAACATAGGACCTTGCCATGCTGCGAAAGATATATACACCCCAAACAAGAATGTATTGTATTACTTGTCTTTACACCCAAATGGGTTCCAATGGAATAGGGAAATAATGGACGGCCCAGAAGATACCGCGCCAATAGAGCATTATCCAACAATACGGCCAATAGGCTGGGATGACGACGTTGATGATGTCTGAGTCATCATTCTTTGAAAAGATTTCGGCTTATATAGCCGAGAATAAAAGAAAGACGGCTCTCGAAGCCGAATTATCAAACATGTTGGTTAATGCAGGTCTAAGAAAGGAAGAAACGACAGATTCGGGGATACACATGATCCCTCAACCACCTGAAGATCCAATTCGAGTCGAAGACATCTCAGGAGAAGATTCGAGTCAAAGGTTAGATGCAATCTACGACGAAGAACCCTTGGGATTCGAGAAGGACCCAATGGCATCAAACATAAAAATGTTAGCTCAAGATCCACTCGAAGAAGTAAATCTTAGAGACGAGGATCGAAAGAGGATAACATACGTCAGTGCGAAATTAGACCCAGCATTGAAATCAAGAGCTATCAAGTTGTTAAAAGAAAACAAAGACTGTTTCGCTTGGGATTATGACGAGATGCCTGGTTTAGGAAGAGACCCGGTCGAACTAAAGTTGCCAATAAAGGAAGGGAAGAAGCCCATAAAGCAGACTCCTATAAGGTTCGTGCCAGAGATCCATTCAAAGATTAAAGCAGAGGTCGAAAGGCTTCTATGTTGCAAGTTCATCCAAACTACAAGGTACGTTGAATGGATTGCCAATATTGTACCTGTTATAAAAAAGAATGGTTCATTAAGAGTATGCATAGATTTTCGTGATCTGAATGCAGCAACTCCTAAGGATGAATATCCCATGCATGTGGCAGAAATGCTAGTAGATTCAGCCGTAGGCTTCGAATACCTAAGTATGTTGGATGGATACTCTGGGTATAATCAGATCTTCATTGCAGAAGAAGATGTGTCTAAAACAGCTTTTCGTTGCCCAGGGGCAATAGGCACCTATGAGTGGGTTGTAATGCCTTTCGGTTTAAAGAATGTTGTGGCAACCTATCAAAGAGCAATGAACTCTATATTCTATGATTTTATAGAAACATTCATGCAAGTATACATAGATGACATCGTTGTGAAATCTGTTTGAGATTACGATCATCTTGATCATCTAAGCCAATCATTCGAAAGAATGAGAAAACATGGCTTAAAGATGAATCCCCTTAAATGTGCTTTCTTTGTGCAGGCTGGAGATTTCCTGGGCTTCGTAGTCCATAAGAAGGGAATAGAAATTAACCAGAATAAAACGAAGGCTATCATGGAAACTAAGCCTCCATCCACGAAGAAAGAACTGCAGTCATTACTGGGGAAGATAAACTTCTTGAGAAGGTTTATCTCTAATTTGAGTGGACGCATGTAAGCTTTCTCCCCTCTACTTCGACTCAAGCAAGGAAAGTTCGAATGGCGTGCTGAACATCAAGAAGCTTTTGATAAAATCAAGCAATACTTGGTCCATCCACCAATTTTGTCTCCCCAAAATGGGAAGAAGCACATGCGCCTGTATATTTCGGCTTCAGATAATACAATAGGCAGTATGTTAGCACAAGAAGATGAAAATGGCATCGAAAGAGCCATTTATTATTTAAGTAGAGTACTCAATGATGCAGAGAGACTAGGTACAGCGCAATAGAAAAACTCTGCCTTTGTTTATATTTCTCTTGTATCAAACTTAAGTATTATATAAAGCCAGTTGATGTTTATGTTTCGTCTCATTGTGATGTTATCAAACATATGCTATCAAAGCCACTATTGCATAGTCGAATTGGCAAATGGGCTTTAGCCCTTACTGAATACTCACTGATATTTCAACCTCTTCAGGCAATGAAAGGTCAGATTGTATCAGATTTCATTGTTGACCATGCAGTGGTTAAGAACCCTCAACAATATGTAGACTTGAAGCCTTGGAAGCTATACTTCGATGGTTCGACTCATAGAGAGGGAACTGGTGTTGGAATGTTGATAATTTCTCCTGATGGAATTCCAACAAAGCTCAAGTCCAAGATTGAAGGTCCCTTATGCTCCAACAACGAAGCTGAATATGAAGCACTGATTGCTGGACTTGAAGCTGCGTTAGAATTGGGGGAAACCAGAGTCGAAATTAAAGGAGACTCCGAACTAGTGATTAAGCAACTAACAAAGGAGTACAAATGCATCAAAGAAAACTTGATCATGTACTTTGTCATAGCAAATAGGTTGCTTAAAAAATTTGAATATGTGGAGTTAAATCACGTCTCGAGGGCCAAGAATCAGGAAGCAAACGATCTGGCATAGTTAGCCTCAGGATACAGGGTATCAAAAGAGAAATTAGAGGAACTGATCGAAGTAAGAGGAAAAGCAATGGCTACCAAGTTTTCCCCAAGTGACCTGGAGAATTCACAATTAGGTTTTGCCAGCAAAGAAGAGTTTGAAGTATTAAATATAGACTCTTTAGCAGATACAGATTGGAGGAGTCCAATTGTGAACTATCTAAAAGATCCTTCGACAGACACGGATAGAAAAGTGAAGTATAAAGCTTTACCATATTTCCTTATGGGGAACGAATTGTTCAAGAAAACTCCTGAAGGAGTCTTGTTGAAATGTCTGGGTGAAGCAGAAGCATATTTGGCTCTCTCAAATGTACACAGTGGAGCATGTGGTGCACATCAAGCGGGGCACAAAATGAAATGGCTTCTGTTTCGATATGGAATGTATTGGCCTTCTATGTTAAAAGACTGCATAGAATTCGCAAAAGGGTGTCAAGAATGCCAAGAGCATGCAGGTATTCAACACGCTCCAGCGAATGAGTTAAGTTCAATAATAAAACCATGGCCTTTCAGAGGCTGGGCACTAGATCTGATTGGAGAAATTCACCCTAAATCCTCTAAGGGTCAAAGATACATACTAGTAGGAATAGACTACTTCACAAAATGGGTCGAAGCGATATTGCTAGCGAATGTGGACCAAGAGGCTGTGATTGAGTTTATTCAGAAACACATCCAGGGCCGGCCCAAAGCAGGTGCAACCTGCTCTATGGAACAGGGCCTCCAAGCTTCAAGGGCCCATTATTACCATAAATATAAACTGAGCCTTAAATTTATTCTTTTAGCATTTGAAAAACTTTAAACTAATCATAGATACCTATAACGGACCCACATGAGCTATAAACTGTACGAGGCAATCATGATTGAAACAAGTGAGTTATTATAGTTTATTTTTCCTTAAACATATCCACAAATATTCAATGTGGAACTTTTGTTTTTGTTTCTCTACCTTTATTTTTTTCATATAGAACAAGAGAAGCTATATCAATCGTTGGTTGGTTCAGTGGTGATTGGTGCTAAATTTGATAAGTCGAACTACGGTTCGATCCCCCGCAATGATGATCGGGAGGGGGCTGGAACCACTTGATGCCAGAACTGACCCCCGAACCGGGCTAAACCGGTGGTGATAAACCAAAAAAAAAAAAAGAAAAAGAGAAGCTATGAAATTAAAATTATGGTAGTTTGCTGAAATAGAATTTATTAACTTTATTAACAACACTTTCAATTAAGTTCTTTAGAATTTGAATTTTTAATTAATAAATTTTTTAAATTGATTATAATAATTATGTAACTGAATAGAGTGTTTTCTAATACTAATATCTCTTAATTATGGTTTCAAATATCCTATTCATTGCTACATGATTTTTACTAGGTAGAATATCTTAAATAAAAATTATTCATATTTCTTGTTTTTTCTTTCAAAATTCCTTATTATTTTGTGGTAGATTGATTGTGAGATGGATCACGGTTTGTATTATATGATGAGTTACATTTTTTTTCTAATCCTATCAAATTCACCTTGTATCAAGAGTTACTTATTTAATTTTTTAATTTTCACCTCTTTCTAGTTTCTCATAATTTACACAAACCCTTATTTACTTTTATTTATTTATTATTTTTTATTTGATTTAGTTTTCAAATGATACATCCTTTTTCCCCTTTAATTTGACGATTTAATTAACTATTTGTTCATCTCCTGTGATTTAAATGTTTAATCTACTACTTGTTCATCTCTCTATTTTCACACACACTAAAAAAACAAAATAAGAATCAAAATAAAAAATGACAATTATTTTTTAATTTTTTATTATTGGGGCCTAATTTAAAAAAATTATAACAGGGCCTCTAACTTATTTGGGCCGGCCCTGAACACATCATATACAGATTTGGAATCCCAGAAAGTATAACCACAGATCAAGGATCAGTGTTCACTGGGCGAAAGATGCAAGACTTCGCCAAAGAAATGGGTTTCAAGGTTCTTACTTCTACACCTTACTATGCTCAGGCAAATGGACAAGTCGAAGCAGCGAATAAGATAATAATCGGTCTCACAAAGAAGCATGTAGGAAAAAAGCCTAAGAGTTGGCACAAAACCTTGGACCAAGCGCTTTGGGCTTGTCGAACATCTCCAAAAGAAGCTACAAACACTACGCCTTTCCAACTGACATTTGGACATGACGCTGTACTCCTAGTTGAGATATATTTGCAGTCAGTTCGGATACAAAGACAGGCAGAAATTCCTGTTAACATGTATTGGGAGTTGATGATGAACGAATTAGTAGATTTGGACGAAGACAGACTTCGAGCATTGGAGATGATAAAAAGACAAAAAGAAAGAGTGTCCAGAGCATACAACAAAAAGGTGAAAGGTAAAACGTTTATCAATAATGACTTAGTTTGGAAAGTTATTTTACCTATAGATTGAAAGAATCAAACACTTGGTAAATGGTCCCCACACTGGGAGGGACCCTATCGAATCTTGAAAGTATTCTCAAATAACGCTTACGAGATAGAAGAGTTAACAGAAGATCACAGGATCCTAAGAGTAAACGGGAAGTATCTGAAGAGATACAAACCAAGCATGCACGAAGTAAAGATTGCAAAAACATAGATATTGAGGTATACTACGTAAGCCAAAATGGTTGAACTAACACCAAAATGGCTTTGTATTCAAACAAACATGTATGGCAAATAAAGTAAGAAGACAAAGAAACTTCAAAATATTTTCCATTAATATCAAAGGAGTACATTCATTACAAGAAAGGTGGTTCCCAAAACATTGAAGGTCACAAAATCCAAAACATTAAAACCTAAAACAAACCACCTCCTAGTTGATCCTTTGATCTAAACCCTCTAGGGGCAACATGGGCAAGCTTTCTGCCTCGAACATGTCCATGGATCCAGAGTTATACATCTTCCTTACTATTCCCTTTTTGAGGAATATGTAAGATAAGAGCCTTCCATATGGAAGACAGGTTACGACCCCTTGACGAGCAGCAGCCATAGAAACTGCTTCAACAAGCCCTTTGAAAATCATTAAAGGGAAGTTGATTTTCTTCCCACGGAGGGCACAGAGGATAAATTCCAAATCCTCCACCATGATGATGTTTTGATCATGGTTTCGTGGATGAAAGTTGCCCACGAGGAGTTGATGCCAAACCCTGATGACCTTGGCGCTGAAAGGATCGTTATCCATAAGAGTCCTCAACAGAAGATGAGTAGTCATGTTGAAGCTATTGTCATCAAAAGTCTCACCAGAGTTATTGCATCTCATCAGGTTAGAGATGGTGGAGGAACTGATTCTAATGTGGGAACGTCGAACCTCAAAGACTATAGTGATTCTGCCTTCCGGATCTATACGTAGAGACGCAAACATCCAGAAGTCTACTAACATGTTGGGATAAACAAGTCCCTCTAGGATTTCATAGTAGAAATCAAGTTCTTGGTTAGGAAAAAGGGCACTGATGCTTATGAAGTTTTCCTCAAGTTCTTCTTCAGAGAGTTTGAACTCCTTTTTTATGCAAGCCCTAATGTTATTGTAAGTGAGGGGTAGTGCCATGTGGAGAAGAAAAGTTTGAAAAGGGTTTTTCTGACTTTGTGTTTGAGAGAATGCAAGAAGAGAAACGAAGTTTTGGACAAGAGTTTTGAAGCAAGCGTGAAGAAAGAAGTATAATGCTAATCCTTTATATAGACCTGGGGCAATAAAGGAACGGCTCAATTTTAATGATTGATTAGACTGCATTTGGTATTCCAAAGAGAAGTTATGGCTTCCGTCGTTTCCCGCCCTTGGAAGTTGAGATGTAATCATGAATAACTGGTTCACGCACGTCTCAAAGAGACGTTTTGAAGAAAGTGACGTCATCCCTTAATGTTGGTTACGGCTAAGGGAGTAGAAACGTCAAGTCTAGGCTAAAAGGGTTGCGAAGGATAGTCAGGTCACGTGCTTACATTTATTAAGATTACTGTGGCAATAAAAATATATTTTGGCAAGCTTTGAAGAAATGCTAGAGTGCTACTCATGACCATTGCAAAATGAAATAAGTGGGTAAATTGACAGATAAAGTTGCACGTATATAGATTCTTGGAGAAACTGACTACAAAACAAAGAAAAGATAAGTGCGCAGCACAAAAAGAGAGTACAAGGTTCGAAGCAACTAATTAAAATCCCTAGGAAGATTATCTTTTATCTTCGAATACTGAGTTTCCCATGAAGACATACGAAGATCAAGAAATGCCCGTTGTCTCATTAGTTCTTCAATTTCTGGCACTAGCTTCTGTGCAGCCTCGAAGTGTTGGATCCCTGACTGCGCCACTTCAGTTAATTCCTGCTGATTGGTTTGCTGAATTGTTGCCTGACGAGACTCAGCCTCCTTTATTTTCTCTTCGAGCATTTTAATTTCCTGTTTCCAGGACTTGATATTCTTTTCACATTCGTCATACACTTCTTGATTCTTCAAGCGCTTTAGCTTAAGGGCGTCACCCTTTTTTGTTGCATCAGTAGCAGCTTTCCATGAAGAACTATGAGAAGTCATCTTCGCAGTGAGTTGTTCGTCAACATTTTGCTTCCGAAGAATGTTAGACTGAAGCTGTTCGATTAGAGAGCTTAGCAATACAATCACCTCTGAGACTTCTTTTGAAACCAGAAGTAGATCCACCTTCTTCAAAAGTTGGTTCAAGCTATGACCTTTGGTAGGATCCTTACTAAGAATTTCGACAAGGTTGGTTTCGAAGAACTTCTCCTTTATCTGATGTAGAAGACCAGAAGTATCCTCTTTGTCACCAGATTATGTCTGAACAGCTAGAGAAGTTTCGAGCTCAGAGTACGAAATATTATCAATATTCAGCTAGAGAGGATCAGTTTGCTTAAGTTGCTCCAATTCTGTAGGGGTAGGCTTTGCTGGGGCAGGCGTCGAAGTAGTTCCAGAAGTAACTACGGTCCCAAAGGTCAAAGTTTCGTGAAGATCGGTTTTGGCCAATTTAGAGGTTTCTTCCATAGCATTTTGTTCAGACACATTATCTTCACTACCAGTTGGTTGTTCAGCTGCATTGACGCTACCTGAACCCTGACGATCTTCTCCCATATTGTCGTTCGTATGAGTAGGAGGAGAATCATCAGTTGAATGGCTTTCTTCAACTGCCGTAGTAGGAATGATAGTTGCAAGAGGTTGAGTATCTTCGAGGACTGGGGAGAGCACGTGAGATTGGTATTGAGAAAAATCTGCGTCAAAAATTAGAATTAATCATGTTGGAACGGTTAGAAAAAAATTATTCGTCATAAAGAAGAACATACGCTTACTTTGGAGATTATCAAAGTCAATGGCGAGATCGAAAGCCTTAAGATTGGAAGTAGTTGTGCCAGCATCGTCCTACAGTTACAAGGTAAAATGTCAACTTGATCGTTTACGTTAAAAATTTACAGAAATAATTATGTTATGAAATTCAAATACCTTGGCTGGAATATTATCTGGACTTGAGTTATGGCTTTCCACAACGAGGACGTTACTAGCGGCTTTCAGGGTGACTCTTCAGAAGACACTTTATCACTTGGCGAAGTAATCTTCGAAGAACCAAACCCCTTTTCTTTGTCTGAAGGAGTGACAGCCTTCTGTCTTTTCTTGTGTCCTTGCCTGGTGCGAGGAGGATATTTGTCTTCATCCTCTGAAACAACTGTGTGAGAAGCTTTTCGCTTCAAATGTACCGCAGGTTTCGAAGTCTGAAGAATATAAATTGAGCAAAGTAAGTACTATCCATAGAATATACAAGTTGGAATATAAAATGCGTATGTACCGTGGGATTCTTGCCGATCGTGGTAGAATCACTCCCACTTGTCTTGTTGCTCTTCGAAACTCCAGAATCCTTTTGAACGGCGGCTTCTTTGATCTTTCTCTTTCGAGCAACGGCTGTAGTTGAAACTAGAATCAGTATTTCAGCGAAAAAGAAAAGTTAGTCGAAAGTTGTCTAAACCCAAACCTTCAGGTATTGGATCCAAGACACGAACATGTTCAAGATCTATATGAAGATGTCCTTTGAAAGTATCCAGGGTATGCTTAGTCGGGACCACTCGTTCAGCGCGTTTTTTAGTGCTTTCCTGAAGAATTTTAAAAGCGTTCCCACACATGAACCATTCTGGGAAAGGAGGGCTTAAAGCCACACCAAAATCAGCACTTGGCAGTGGAGGGAATTTTGGAGGATTAAGTTTGAAAGCCACTTCATAACGCAGTTCTGGTCGAACAGACGAGGGCAGTTTCAACTTATCCAGTTTAGCAGAAAACTTTTCGCATAAAATGACTGCAGCTTCACGAACGGTCCGACTAAGATCATCAGGCCTGTAGATAGTCTCAAAGAATTTTTGAAAGGCTTGGATTTCTTTAATATGGGTCGAAGTACCTTTGTGAAAGTTTTCCTGCACATCAGCAAAAGCTGCGGTTAGTTCTCGAGTAAGGCTCTCAGCATCAAAGATTTGTGTGGTGTAGTAATCTGTCCACCATTGATGGAAATCTGGAGTAGAATAAAGGGCAAGTTCGAAAGAAATAGGAGAAAGATTGGTAACACCAGCGTATCTGGCAATTTTGGACTCACACTCTTCTTCAGTTAGATGTAAAGTGTATAGACACATGTGGTTCCTCTTGTCATACAAGCATTTGGATTTCATCTGGACTAATCCAAACTGTCTTGATACAAGGTTTGTTTGGTAGCCAAGGAGAACACATTGGCCCTTGGAGGGTCGAAGTCGGTGATAGAATAGCCTTGGAGTGAGAAAAGCTTCCCAAATGGTCATGGATTCAACCTCTTGATCCTGAGACATTGCTGGAAACTTTCGAGTGAACCATTCAGGACCCACTGTCCTGTTTACGAATGGAGCCATCGAAGGGCTGAATTGATAACGTTGGGCGAACATCATTGTATATGCTAAAAAATGTTCACGAAGCTTCCCAGTCTCTTATTTTGGAGTGAGCAGAGCCAACCGTGTTCCTTCTACAGTTCGATTTTTTATGTTCGGATCTTCTTCGTTGACAATACCTCGAAATGGGAGGTGATCTTCGAAAATAGCATTGAGCCACAATTGCAGAAACCAGAAAGGACCGGCAAAGAGCAGAGATCCTGATTTATAACTCTTAACGAGGTCTGTTGCCTCACCAAGGTTTTCATAGAGGAATCCTAAAATTAACTGGCTTAGGTTTAATCTTTTGCCAGCATGTAGCTGATTATCCATACAAAGGTACCTCTTTGCTACCTGTATAGACCTAGAACAGAAAACGCACCTCGAAAGCCATAGCCCCAGGAAAGCAATATGTTCTTCGTCCAAAACTACTGCATTTGCTTCGTCATGGTATTTTTGGATAAAAGCAGTATAAGTAACCGTCGCTTCGTTAAAGTTGATGGTATCAGTATCCATGACATTGGGATCAAAGGTTTCTCCGGTTGGTCGAAACCCTGTGATAACGGCTATGTCAAAAAGGGTGGGAGTGACCATTCCACACGGAAGATGAAAAGTATTATGGGAAGCATCCCAGAAGTGGACTGACGCTACTAACATGGTTTGGTTATATTCTAGACCTGTTTTAGATAATTTAATTAGGTCATAAATCCCTAATTGTTCCCAGAAAGATGCCTTTTGTTTTTCTACCCTTGCTAGCCAGGCATAGTACAATTCAGGATCTTTTGCTAAAGGAATGGACCTAAAGACTTTCACAAAATTGGTTACATAGTTTAACCTAATTTTCTCTAAGGTTGAAAGGGTCGCAGTCGAAGTTTCCTCTGCGCGGTCATGACCTGCTATGATTGGATGACCATCTTCATCTATCCTATTCTTGCTAACTAGAGGCCTAGTTTTATAATAAGCATGAAAGAATTTATTCAAAGAGGAGTTAGTTTCTCTTGGTAAAGGACCCATGAAGGCATGAGTTTTTCCAGAAATTTCAAAGGGAATGATTACATGAGAAGCATAAATGGCGCCCACTTCTGCAGTATTTAGGTTTGGTATGTACTCTTGATCCCCCATCTGTGTAGATTTCTGAAGTTTCAAAGTGGGTTGAAGAATGTTTGAGGAAGACGCCATGAGTAAGTCTGATTTGGGAAATGGGTTTGAATGTAACCAGAGACGTTCTTTTCTGTGGAAAGAATGAGGAAATAGAGGTGAAATTTATATGAGGGTAGGAGTTCAGGTATTTAAAGGTTTAACGGAAACCCTTTCAAATCTTTTTGGTAAAAGCCAAGAGACACGCGGCAGGCGTTGATTTAATCCAACGGCGGTCGAATAGTTATTAGATTTATTCCTAGTATATAGGAGTAATGATCATGAAGTAAGACCAGAACGTGGGAATGTAAGTTAAGAGTAGACATCTTTGAAAATGACAAGACGTTTTGGAAACAGAGTCATAAATGATTATGACGTCAGTCAATAGTCTCGGAACTCTAAAACGAAATCTTATTATAACAAGAAACGCCTATTTCTCTTGTTTTTCGAAACAGGCATTTATTGGGGGCAATTTGTTAGCTGAAGATTTCGTTTGAGAAGAATGTCCATCGAAGATTTGGAATTCAAAGGAAGATGGTTACTGATGATCATCTTTGAAGATAAAAATGGCTACTGATGGCCATGCTTCGAGAATGATGTTTAAGTTGGAACAAAGATAGTGAGCGCCGAAGCTAAATTCGAAAAGAATGGTCTTTGGGACTTAGATGTTTTTGCGAAATATGCGAAGAACTGAAGTTTAGCGTGTTTTCGTGGCATTCTCGATTGTGATTACGTTGCCACGCGTCGAAAGAGGATTCAGGAGGGAGGATTTGAATTTCGAAGTAGTTTATATAACTGCACAAAGACAGATGGCATCCCAGGGATTCTCGAAGAATAACGTGGCATCAAATTAGTGTAGGACCGTTAGGGTCAAATTTAGTATAAATAAGGGTCTTAGTATTAGGATTCCATGTGTTCATTTTGTATAAATCACTCACATATTACTCAAGTATCAAGTGTTAAGAGAAAGAGTTCGCTGAGAAATGTACGTATGACACCAACACCATTTTAAATACATGTGTATTTTTCTTTATTCAAGTATCTTTCGATATTACTCAATTCCATTTACTTTATGTCATTTATATACCTGCACTCTTTACTTTCATGTCATCTAATTTTCGAAGCATTTAACTTTTCTGCACTTCAAGATTCTTGCAGTTTT
This sequence comes from Vicia villosa, assembly GCF_029867415.1. Taxonomy (NCBI): domain Eukaryota; kingdom Viridiplantae; phylum Streptophyta; class Magnoliopsida; order Fabales; family Fabaceae; genus Vicia; species Vicia villosa. The sequence goes on along the minus strand of NC_081185.1, from coordinate 88,908,133 downwards.
ACAGTTTTGTCTTATGTTTTATCTTTAACTTACCTTTCGCTGATGTTATATTTACGTGTATAACAAGGTGATTGCTAATCTTTATTTCCTTGATTAAGTATTTCTTATTTCGAGACACACCAACCATAGACATAATTCAAACTATCATGAATAACAACCTTTTTGACTATGTCCTATGATCAATCTAGTCGATCCTGCGAATAACAAAATCATATTTATTATAGTTTGGAAGACTAGCGGTTGTTTACCGGAAATCACCGTAAATAGCTGCTCCAACATTATTGTTGCTGCCTTGACTCCAAAAATTGTGCAACAAATGGTACTCTCTGCCTTAGGCATCCATTGTAATTATAACACTTCCTCTCCACCTTAGTTTATTGATTCTAGAGCCTCTAATCACATAACTGGCACCCTTGAAAATTTGCATAATGTTCAAACAAACAACGACACCGAAAAAATTCAGATTTCAAATGGTAATACTCTTCCTATAAGTGTTGTTGGTGACATTAATTTATCTTTTCGGGATGTGTTTGCATTCCCTAGACTTGTTTCAAATTTAATTTCAATTGGACAATTAGTGGATAATAATTGTAATGTTTATTTCTCTCGTGCTGGTTGTTTTGTGCAAGATCACGTACCGATGAAAGTGATCGCGAGGGGGCCATAAGTGGGTCAATCGTTTCCTCTCTAGTTTAATTATAGTAATGTTTATTTTTCTTGTAATAATTCTCCTCATCAATATAAGGATTGGCATAGAATGTTGGGTCACCCGAATTCTGGCGTTTTCTCGCATTTAAGAAAAAATGGATTGATTGGAAACAAAACGCTTCTGTCTAGTTGTAACGGGAAAACTTGAGACCGAAGCCATTGGATTGACTCGATTCATTATTTCAGTGCAAGTCGCCACCACGCTTTATTGTTTCCAAAGGAAATGGGAAAAGAGTGAAATAAACCCAAAAAGAAGTTTTTGAAACAAAAACAACAAAAAGAGAGATCTTAGGTACGAGTGTTGATTATATAAGGGGAAGGTTTTAAGCACCCCTCATATTTGCGGTACTCCATGGTAACCTTTTTGAAAATTTGTGTAAAAGAGATGTTGTGTGCAAAAAGAAAGGGTTTTTTTTAATAAGACCAGCAAGACATTACATCTTGTGCCTACATACCTCCTCGGTGCACTGGAGAGGTCAGAGCTAATGTAGTTCCACTTGAAAGGGAAAAGTTTTTTTTAAAAGGAATAAACACTTTATCATCATAGGAGAGAATACTCAGCCATTGATCTTAAACATGAGAACAGATGGATCCTTTGCGTCACAAATGAAAGGAGGGCTCCAACTTGGATAAAATCAACAAGTATGCCACTTTCTCTCTCAAGTGGAAATGTTTCCATCATATCAATCAATATCAAGATCGTGGGGTATCACAAATCACCACAAAAATTAATTGTGTCTAGACTTTGAAAGAAAAGCCAACAAGGGCAAGAGATATTTTTAAAGAAATATTTTTTTTAGAAAAGAGTTTACAAACATAAGAATGTTTTGGAAAAAGGGAGAAGATTTTGAAAATCTAAGAAACCAATTGGGGATCCAGATGAACTTGATTATCTTTAACACAACTTTCACCAAGCCTTTAAAATGCATCATAGCTCTTGACAAAAATCGGGCAGAGTAATAGATCTGTATAGATGAATTCCTTATGACAATGCCTTAGAATTAACCATCAAGGAATTTCAAAGAAACACCTGCATACACAGAGAGAAAACAGTCCAGCGCCTTGGAGTAAACTCCAAGGACTTCCAGACAGAATAATAGTCAGATAACAAGGTCTAGAGGTGTCAAGGTAACAAGGATCCTGATGTTAAGTCCAAGAGGTCCAGATCTCCAAAGTGCTATGGATAGTAACCAATAGTCCATAAAGAGCCTTAAGTCGTTTTATTGTTCAATTTGGTTATTAGTGTTTTAAGCACAAAAGTAAAGTATGGTCCTAGTGGACAAAAGAAAAATAGCAGAAACATCAACATACGTCCAAGTGGACAAAAGGAAAAATGGCATAAACATAAAGATGATGAATGATAAATGAGAAAATAAAAGCATAAAGCAAAAAATAAGATAAAGGACAATATAATAAAGAGCATAAAAAGTAAAGTTAATGGTTAATTGTCAATTGTTAGTTTTTAGAGATCAATGGTGAGTGAATGATGAACTCGGGTTTAAATTCAATGAAAGCTCAATTGTTTTCTCTGCCATTTTTGATCTTTTTCTGATTCGGGACAAGGAATGTAGCGCTATGTTAAGCAGTCGCCAAGTAACTTATATAGAAGTCACCCTACAACAAGGCCGGTCAATAACGATTTGTGTGCTAATGCATGCGAGAGAAACGATATGTAGATCGTTTTCCGATGATATTCCAATGATATTCAATATTTTCATTTAGAACTCATAACGGTCTCATCTTCATTTAGAACTCAAAAGAATTCCAATGATATTCAATATTTTCATCGACCAAAATAAAAGAGAAGAAAAGATGGAATTACATTAAAGGTTCCTTCCATCTTCAAGTTCAATCGCTTAATATTGTGGATTAGGATTTTCCATCCTATAAACAGCCAAAATTGAAGAGGAATTAGACCTCTAAACTTGCAATTCAATGTAAACATCAAAAGAAGGGAGTAGGAGAAGAGGAAGTATCAAAAACAAGTTAAAAGAGGCAAAAAATCTGCATAAAAACAGGTTTCCTGTACACGTTGTGTTCAAAATCTGGCAAAAAATAGATATACCGACTGTGAAATAAGATATTCACTGCTCGAGAAAACTTATTGCACTCTTGTATGGGTTTCTCGCCGGGTAAGGCATTACATGTTTACCCATACGACATATCTCATATCCAAAATGGATCCAATCAAATACTTATTTGAAAAGCCTGCTTTGACTAGAGTAATTTCCCGCTGGCAAATGTTATTATCGGAGTACGACATCCAATATCGTGCCCAAAAAGCCATCAAAGGAAATGTTTTAGCTGATCATTTGGATTATCTACCCATTGACGATGGTGATCAATCCTTGCAAGATGACTTCCCAGATGAAGAGATTATGTATTTGAAGTCAAAAGATTATGAAGAGCCTTTACCTGAAGAAGGGCCTGATCCTGAATCCCGATGGTCTTTGATATTTGATGGAGCTGTTAATGCATATGGTCAAGGAATTAGGGCAATCATTGTTATGCCATAAGGTTCTCACGTACCATTTACTACAAGACTGATGTTTGACTGCACCAACAATATGGCCGAATACGAAGCTTGTATCATGGGACTGGAGGAAGTTATTGATCTTAGAATCAAGATTATGGATGTATATGGAGATTCCGCTTTAGTTATTAATCAGATCAAAGGAGAATGTGAAACTCGTCATTATGGCTTAATTCCTTAAGGAGATTATGCTCAAAGACTGCTGACCTTCTTCAACAAAGTTGAATTACATCACATACCTCGTGAGGAAAATCTAATGGTAGATGTATTGCATACTCTGGCTTCCATGTATCAAGTAAAGTTTCCAAATGAAGCTCCTCAAATCACAATCACGCGCCTGGATAGGCCGACTCACGTATTCATGAAGGATCTTTTGGCACTCACGCAATGGATAAAAGGTGCTGTCACAGAATTTTCCTTTTAGTCTTAATAATTCTTTACATGGAGGAGATAAGGTTGGGATATACTGTTATGGAAGCCAATCTGATGAATCTAATATAATGAGATGCAATTTTCGGATACAGGGTAATTTAGATTCCAATATTGGTGATAAATTATGGAATGCTATTTCTAACCTTGGTGTAGTTGTGGAGGATAATAAAAAATATTATAAAAAGAAGATTGTTGAAATGGAAATGAAGGATAGGAAAAGAAGGGAAGGAGGGAAGGCGTCTTCTAAATTATGCCAATGATAGTGGGTTCCTTGAATATTAGAGGGGAGGTAGTAGGATAAAGAGAAGGAGGATTACTCACATTATCAAGAAAGGGATGGAAGATATCTTTCTTATTCAAGAAACAAAATTGATTACGGTATCTGACTTTTTGGTAAAGCGTTTTTGGAGGTATGAAGATATAGGGTTTTCTTTTTCTGGTTCCACAGGAATGTCGGGTGGTTTGCTTATTATTTGGAAGGAAAATAGTGTGGGGGCTTTATGTAGTTTTCAAGGCGACGATTTCTTGGGGATAAAAGTTAGATGGCATAATTCTGTTTATTACATTATCAATGTTGATTCTTCTTGTTCGTTGGGATCTAAGAGAGATCTATGGAGAAATCTTTTGCGGCTAAAATCTAAATTTTTGGATGGTGAATGGTTGATAGGAGGGGATTTCAACACGGTAAAGCATCAGGAGGAAAGATTAGGTCGATATTTGATGGGAAGTAATTTGGAATGGAGGAATTTTCAAAGTTCATTTATGATATTTTCCATTTTGATGTCCCTTCTAAAGGTAAGAATTTTTCTTGGTTTAGTGGAAATGGGAAGGCTAAAAGTAGGATTGATAGATTTTTGATGCCAGATAACATTATTAGAGATTGGGGAGTTGTGGTGTAATACATCAGAGATAAAGACATCTCGGATCATTGCCCTATTTTATTGGTGGTGGACCGAGCTAATTGAGGACCGAAACTTTTCAGATGCAACAATGAATGGTTTTCGAATAAGGAGTTTCTTCCTTTTGTGGAAAATTAATGGAAAGCTATAAAAGTTGTAGGCGTGGCGATTATATTCTTAAAGAGAAACTTCGGATCCTTAAAGGAAGACTTAGGTGGTGGAATACTACGTTTTTTGGTAAAATTGATTTGGAGATAGAAGAGGGAGTTGGTGATATGAATGAGGGGGCAGATGAAGATGTTGGTGGGATAGACGAAGTGGAAAAATTTAAGAAGGCTAGTAGTAAATTTCGGTTGAATCTCAAGATTAAGGAGAATATGTTGATTCAAAAATCTAGGATTAAGTGGCTTAACAAAGGAGAAACTAATAGTAGGTACTTTCACCGGGTTATGAAATAAAGGAGGAGGAGGTACCATATTGGGCCTATAAATTCTAATAGAGGTTTATTGGAATTGGTTGAAGAGGTGAGGGAAGAAGTTCAGTACCACTTTAAATTGAAGTTTCCTGAAACGGAAGTGTCTAGACCGGTTTTGGATGGGATTTTCTTCAAGGAGTTGGATTCTTTTGAGAGAGATTCTTTGGAGGTTCTGAAGGGTATGAAAACACTTAAAGGAGGGGGGTTGAATAAGGGGCTTTCTTTCACAAATAAAAATTCACACGATATTGTTATCCTGGTTCGTTTGAACTCAAACTGTTCTAGTCCACCCGTCAAGGTGATTTCACCTCTCTCCGTCGAGGACTTAATCTACTAATCAAAACTTGATTACAATTGGTTCATGAAGGCAGCTGCCAACGTCTTCTTGAGAATCTTAACCACAACTTGGTTACTCAAGGAACAATATACAACGTCTTCTTGAGAATCTTAACCATAAGTTGGTTACTCGAGAAACAATACAACAATAACTTCCAATAAGTGAACTTAATGCTTCTTAATCTAAGCTATATCACAATTGTGATTTTTCACTATGTTTAAGTACACTAGATATGACTTTAGTATGATAACATGAACGAAGTATTTTCTTTCAGCATAAGAGTTTTTCCTTCATGTGTTGTATTGTAAGTGAGCGTCTGCTAGTATTTTCAAATTAATCTTCTATTTATAGCCTTTAGAAAATGTTGTTTGTTGCTTCCTCGTAAGTTGTTCTGCAATAAATATTGTGTGTCATCTTGGTTATTTGTGCTTTTCATGCTTCTTAGTATTTGTTCCTCATAAGTGCTGTAGCCGTCTTTTAATCATTATGTCTCTACCGGTATTTTATCTTGTATCAAAACTTTGCATTTTGCTTTTCCTTTTCTTCACAACTTCTGTCTTGACTCTGTGAATATAACTTCTATCAGAATTTGTCTATAGCAGTTGGTGTATTAAAAAGTCTTCATGTATTAGAACTTCTTGAACTTCAGCGCGAATTTTCTTTCTTTGTCTGTTCAGCTTTACATAAAGTCCATGTTCTGATGGTACTTGAGTTAGAACTTCTTGTGAAATAAGAAACATATAATTAGAGTACCACATTTACTTAAACAAAATTATTTAATTGTTATCATAAAAAACTCTAAGATATGATTAGAACCAAACTATGTTCTAACAGGTTCCTTTCTCGGAAGAGGAGATAAAGGAAGGGGTGTGGAGTTGTGACGGTTCGAAGAGTTCGGGCCCGGATGGATATACTTTTCATTTCATAAAAAAATGTTGGTTTTTCATTAAAGATGATTTTGTAAAGTGCTTTGAGGATTTCCACAATGGGGATTTTTTATCTAAAGCTATCATCTCCTTTTTTTTTTACTTTGGTCCCTAAATCCTCTAATCCCTTAGGATTGGAGGATTATAGACCAATTTGTTTAGTTGGCTGTATTTATAAAGTTATCTCTAAACTTTTGGCTTGTATATTGAAGAAGGTTCTAAACTCTCTTATGTCTAATTATCAAAGTGCTTTTGTTCTAGGAATACAATTACTTGATGAAGTCTTAGTGGCTAATGAAGTGGTGGATTTTTCTCAAAAGGAAGGTAAATATTGTCTTCTCCTCAAAGTTGATTTTGAAAAGGCTTATGATAGAGTGAGTTGGATTTTTCTTAAATACATGTTTAGGAAGATGGTATTCGGCCCCCTTTGGATGCGTTGGATGAAAGTGTCATACCCCAAAATTTTCCCATCATATTTATTCATATTTCAGTCCATTTGACTTTCAAATGCTCAGGGATGCACAAGAAGGAAACATGCAGTCTCTCTCCTAAACAACAGCCTCTAAGCTAGGGTTTTGTATTTCTCAAAGTAAAATAAAGTTCTAAGACCTCAAACGGATCCCATGACCTCTCATACGCTTCAAAGGGTCCTCCTGCCAAGTTTTAACCTCTGATTCATAGGATTGCTCAGTCAGCTGCTCAAATGATCAATAGGTGACTAGTTTGACCTAAAAGTCAACTGTGGTCAAAGAACAGTTAAAATTCCTGATTTTTGGTCAACATCCTCATTTTGAAGTAACATTCATCATTTGATCAAGGTTTGATCATGATTCAACAAGAAAAGATCAGAAATCAATAAAACCAAAAGTTTCTAAATTAGGGTTTTCATAGGAGAAAGTCAACTGAACTTTGACCAGCCATAACTTTCACATGGAACATCATAAATTTCCCATCCAAAGCTCATTTTGAAGGAAATTGAATTCTATACAACTTTGTCTCTCACATGCTAAGTCTAAAAATGCTTCATTTGAGAGATTTGAAGCAAAAGATTATAGGTCCTTTTGGAAAGTCAACCAAAATCAGTTTTTTGTCAAAGCCAATATCATCAAGATAAAATCCTCAAATGGGAAAAAGTTTCCAAAGTGGCTTGTAGAGGACATCTTGAGGTTTCCAAAAAGTCCTAGAACTCCTCCATATCTTAAAAATTGAGGGAGATATGCCTTGTCAAAGTTGGACAATTTTGAGAAGGAAAACGTGAAATAAAAGGCTTCAAAATGAATTTTCTTGCAAATGGGCCCAATCTTTTTTGATTCAATCTTGATCCGCAAGTTATCAAAGACATCCAATCCAAATCCCACGAATTATTTGAGTTTTATTTGATTTTATATGGATTTCTCATTTATTTAAAGGTGATATAATTCATGAAAATCAAAGGAAAATCAAAGATTTGATTGGAGATATTGCATGAATCAATTCCAATCATCAATTACACCTCATGATCAATCAAATTTCGTGCAAATTGAGAATGGAAAGATTGGAAAGAAATTAGATCAAAGTTGACCAAAGATTGGAAAGTTTTATAAATTATATTTTTTCAAAATTGCTATCATGGATTCCAAGAGATTTAGTCCAACTTTGTTGCCCTAATTCCATGTGCTATAAATAATAAACCTATTTAGATAGCAAGAGGACTAAAAATTGGAGATAGAACAAGGGTTTCAAAAGTCACAAAAATCAAAGATGGGTGCAAACTTCATATCACGAACTCAAGCAAGTTTCAGGCCAAACAAATCATCCCATTATATTCCTAAGGTAATAAAAGGAAAATCCGCAAGAGAATCCCAAGCAAAATCCGCAGGAAACTTTGGGAAGAAGACAAACAATATTGTTGAAACAAGGACTACACGCGTGGCTGATTCATGCGTCCCGATTCGCTGGTCAAAGTCACTCCTCTCTCCGCATGCGTGGCGCAGCCTGGTTTGTTGGTCAAACATTCCACGCAACTCTCCATGTTTTCCATTGGCTAGCGTGACAATAGTGGGCCCTAGTTGAATTATGAGTTTGATTTTTTTCCATTTATCATAATGTTTCTTATTAATTAATTGCCACTGAATAATTGACAAATATGAAACGCAACTGGATTGGTAAGGTGTTTTACCACTGAGTATAGGGGCTTGGGTTCAAACCCGACCCGTGACCCTTTAATTTTAACAATTGTGTGTTATGATTCACTTCCAGATCCCACGCGTACATGATCATTAAGGCCTACAATGCACCCTCGCTCTCCACCATGGGATCACTTCTAGCGCATATTTGGAGGGCCTGAAAACAATTTCCCATGTGCTCCTTCAGAGACTAGCAACATATTCATACATTGCATACATTAACTCATAATAAACTCATGCATAACATGAAATTTTCTCATTTAAAACATGCATCATGACATTGTATAAAGACTAACTTTACTTTTTCAGGATACAAGTACAAGCAGATGAACAAAATCTCCAATTTTCAAAGATCTAATTCAGTTACTACGAACGGTACTGACACGGTCAACTCTCAAACATCTAATTTCATCATCACGAACGGTGTGGACACGATCAACTTTTCCAAAGTCTAATTCAGTTACTACGAACGGTGCTGACACGGCAAGAGATCTAATTCCATCATCACGAACGGTGTGGACACGATCAACTTTTCCAAAGTCTAATTCAGTTACTACAAACGGTGCTGACACGACAAGAGATTTAATTCCATCATCACGAACGGTGTGTACACGATCAAATTTTCCAAAGTCTAATTCAGTTACGGTGCCGACATGACAAGAGATCTAATTCCATCATCACGAACGGTGTGGACACAATCAACTTTTCCAAAGTCTAACTCAGTTACTATGAACTGTGTTGACACGACAAGAGATCTAATTCCATCATCACGAACGGTGTGGACACGATCAACTTTTCCAAAGTCTAATTCAGTTACAACAAACGGTGCAGACACGACATGAGATTTAATTCCATCATCACGGACGGTGAGGACACGATCAACTTTTCCAAAGTCTAATTCAGTTACTACAATCGGTGCTGACACAACAAGAGATCTAATTCTATCATCACGAACTATGTAAACACAATCATCCTTCCAAGGTCTTATTCAGTTACTACAAACGGTGCTGACACGATCAATATTCCAAGATCTAATTCTATCATCACGAACGGTGTGGACACGATCATCCTTCAAAGATATAATTCGGTTACTACGAACGGTACTGACACAATCAAAGAAAGAGACAAACTTAATCATGACACTCAATTCAGAAAAGACTACGACAATGGAGTCAAGACAACTGAGTCACGATAATAGAATCACGATAACAAAGTCACGACAACTGAGTCACCATAAACAAAGTCACAATAACTGAGTCACCATAATGGAATCACGACAATGGAGTCACGACAATGAAGTCACGACAATGGAGTCACGACGATTGAGTCACATATCTAATCCCGATATTCCGTTCAGAAACATTCATGGCAATGAAATCACGACGATGAAGTCACGGCAATCGAGTCACGACAATACGACAATGGAGTCATGGAAACAGAGTCACTACAATTAATTCACTTCACACTCCCAACGTCCAGATGACATCAGTTAGCCCATCTCCGATAAACTTTCTGTCAACCTCCGGGTGGCATCTTTAAGCCCATCTCTAACAAACACTTCTCAATACTTCAAGCTCGGATATAGTCTAACCTATGAATTATTCTGACTTTCGTATTTATCCAGATCAGATGGCGTCTTTAAACCCGTCTCATACATCTTTTCCAACACTTGGACGGCATCTTCAAGCCCGTCTCCGGTAAAAGTCCCTGCTTCATCCAGGGCAAATTCCTGGGTATTCTAGTGTTCAATCCTCTTCTACCTTCAGATTCCAACAGGCACACAAGCCAATCTACATCCTCAGGTATAAGAAGATTGAACAGGGGCAGAAGGCTTTAGTGTTTTCAAGCGATATGTCGGTGTTGGTCAGCGGTAGTCCTATGAAGGATTTTGCAGAAGAGAGGGGCTTAAGACAAGGTGATCCCCTTTCTCCTTTTCTTTTTGTGTTAGTAGCGGAAGGTCTTAAGGGGATAGTAAACAAAGCGGTGGAAAATGGGGATTTTACGGGGTTTAATATCAATGGGAAATGTACTATTGATATACTCCAATTCGCAGATGATACTTCATTGGTGGGAGATGGTAGTTAGAATCATATTTGGTCGATCAAAGCGATGTTGGGGGGTTTGAACTTGTTTCGGGGCTTGGTATTAATTACCACAAAAGCAAGATAATTGGAATTAACATAAATTCTAATTTTTTGGAAGGTGCTTCTTCTTTTATTTCTTGTAGAGTGGAGGATAAAAAGTTTCTTTTTCTCGGTATTCCTAGAGGATCTAATCCTAGGATGATTGCATCGTGGAGTAGTCTTGTGAATAAACTAAAAAAAAGGTTATCTAGTTGGAAGGAGCGGTTGCTTAGCTTTGATGGTAGGATTACTCTTCTTAAATCCGTTTTGAGTAGTATTGCTATTTTTACTTTATCCTTCTATAAAGCACCGGTTAAAACTATTAAGGAAATTCCTAGGATTCACAGTAATTTTCTTTGGGGTGGATCGGAGGTGGCTAGTAAGGTTCATTGGGTGAGTTGGAATTGCAGGTTTCTTGCATATTTTCCATTGATTTTTTCTGCGGATTTTAAATTTAAGGACTAAAACTAAAAGAATTTTAACTTTCAAGGATCATTTCTAAAAAAAATAAGATACAAGAACGAAAATAAAAAACACGTTAACTTACAGAGATCAAAAGACTATTTAAACCTTAAAAAAAGAAAACGTCGCGTTTCACTATGGTTGGGATTCCAACTTTGATGAAAAGTGGCTTAAAAATAAATAAAACATAAAACTGTTGAAGTTGAGATTCAAATCTTTGACTAGACGTCACTTTTCAATACGGTTTGAATTCCAACCGAGGTAAAAAGTGGCTTAAAAATAAATAATAAATAAATAATGTTGGTGTTGGAATTCAAACCCATGACCAGGGGCCATTTTTCACCATAGTTAGAATTTCAACCATGGTAAAAAATGGCTTAAACATATAAATATAAGGAACGCGCCTAATTGAGTAGATTCTATCACAGTAGATACTTTGGGAAGATTAATAGTTTGTTACGAAAATTATATTTTGTAGTAGTGTTAGATGAATATACTATTTGAGCAGAATAATTGTTACCCTTTCTTTTCCTTTGATCAAATTTTTTTATTACTCTTCCTCCCTCCCTTGCTCTCAACATAAGTTATGATACTAATTGTTGGAAAATAACAAATAAATAAATATCGACGCACGAGGAAGTACATCCATACTCTTCCTTACTCTTCTAATATTTTACAAAGGCAAAATTATAAACCCTCTCTTATAATTTGAATTTTTAAGGAGAAGATTTCAAACTCTCCAAAGGGCATTTTTTTTTTACTAGAAAAATTGCAAACCCTCTATCAAATATTATTTTTAGGACAAAAAAATACAAACCCACTCACAAGTACAATTTTTGGGCAGAAAAATTAGAAACACTCTTTTAACTCCAACTTTTGGACGGAAAATTTGCGAACCAGCTCAACAACAATTTTTGTACGAAAAAATCAACTAAACCCTCTCTAGACATATAACTATCCAAATTTGTAATACATCAAAAAGGTTATATTTTTTTGTTGGGTAGAACACTTAAACTAGATATCTCTAACTATATTAATATTTTAATTATATTTTTTTTGGGTTAAATACATTATACCCCCTGCCAATTAAGCGTGTTTAAAATTCCTTCACTTTACACCATGATCCAAGTTTTTACCTAAGATAACAAGTTACAGTCCTATGTGTAAGTTTTACTTGCCACATTGCTTTTAAATCATCGCCACGTTGCCTGATTATAAAAGGCATTGTGTTATTTCATTTTTCTCAATTCACCCTTGGAAAACTTAGGGTTAGTTTGTAAAAAAAATAGAAACTTGAAAATGGGGAAAAATACGAAGACGAAGAAGACGGTGGAGTCAAAGCAAGCGAACACGATGAAGTCAAAGAAAGCGAACACGGCGGAGTCAAAGCAAGCTAACGAAGCAGTTAAACCAAACATGCATGAAGAAGAAGAAGTCACCGAAGCTTGAAAGGTTAGTTTTTTAACTGTTTCTTTCTAGGTCCCAAATATTCTTCGAAGGTTAGGTGTTAATCCGTGTTGATTTCAATCATGGAGGTGAATTTGTGAGCATGAATGATGGGGTTATGATTTACAGTGTAGGTGGATATATGGGATGGACTAACGTTATTGAAATTGATCCAAACTTTTTCCAGACTAGGAGAGATGATGATTATTACGATTTGGCTGCATATTCTTGTGCCAATAAGGTTGACGGAGAAATCTTTGTGGAGCATGATGTAATAGATATTTCAGTGGCAGTAAGAAATCCTAGGTGTGTGAACGAAACATTTGTGATGGATACATGTGATGAAGATGGAGTAGAAGGGGTTGGGGGATAGTGAGGATGAACGTGTCACTGCCTTGGTTGATGGGTTTGAAGGCATTGATTTTACTATACCTATTAATGAAGCACCTTTCTTTCCTGGGTTGATCAAGTGTTCAAAAAAGAAAAAGGTGGAAGATGATGATGAATATGTAAGTGATGAATTGGATAGCTCAGACCCTGATTTATCAGATGAGGAGGAGAAAGGACCAAAGTTTGAAAAGTTTAAGAAGGAGCATTTCAATAAGAATTTTAAATTTCAGTGGGGTGTGGAATTAAATTGTCTTGATGACTTTAGAGAAGGAATACATGAATGGTCAGTATTGAATAGTAGAGAAATAACTTTTGTTAAAAACGAGAGCTACAGGGTAAGGGTGGAATGTAGGGCCAAATGTGGGATTTTAATACTTTGTTCCAAAGTGGGCCACAAGCACATTTTGCTATAAAAACAATATTTGACAAACACACGTGTTCTAGGGATTTAGATAACAGATATGCAAGCTCAAGTTGGGTGGCTAAAGATGTTGTTAAAAAGATGCAAACTTTGTTAGAACAAGAATTGTTCTGATCAATTATCTTAGTTTTGATGATAACAATAATATGAATTTTGCTTAAGATTATATGGTACTCTAATCCAATGCAATTTCCTTTTCAGGAAATATATAAAGAGTATGCATAATTCAGCGCTCAGAAGCTTTGTCTCAAAGGGTTCAGCATGCAACATCAGAACATGGTCTGGCAAGACATCAGAAGATGGTCGAAGCAGAATCAGAACATGGGTCTATGGAAGCATCAGAAGAACAAGAGAACAGAAGCACTGAAGTTCTGATGGTATCACGCTCAGAAGCACTTCAAGGTCAGAAGATCAGAAGATGCTTTGCACCAAGCTGTTTGACTCTGATGATATTCAAACGTTGTATTCACAAACATCAGATCAGAAGGAAGTACAAGTGGCAGGCTACGCTGACTGACAAAAGGAACGTTAAAAGCTATTAAAGGCTACGTCAGTAGACACAGCGTGAACAAGGCTCGAGGTAGTTGACAAAAGCGTATAACATTAAATGCGATGCTGTACGGAACACGCAAAGCATTAAATGCACTCAACGGTCATCTTCTCCAACGCCTATAAATATGAAGTTCTGATGAGAAGCAAGGTTAACGATTCTGAACAAAAACAACTCATATTAACTTGCTGAAACTCTGTTCTACTCAAAGCTCAGAATCTTCATCTTCATCAAAGCTCACTACATTGCTGTTGTAATATATTAGTGAGATTAAGCTTAAACGTTAAGAGAAATATCACAGTTTGTGATTATAGCTTTTAAGAAGCAATTGTAATACTCTTAGATTTGATTACATTAAGTTGTAAGGAACTAGAGTGATCGTGTGGATCAGAATACTCTAGAAAGTCTTAGAGGTTATCTAAGCAGGTTGTAACTAGAGTGATCGTGTGGATCAGTATACTCTAGAAAAGTCTTAGAGGGTATCTAAGCAGTTGTTCCTGGAGTGATCAGTGTGTGATCAGAAGACTCTGGAAGACTTAGTTGCTGACTAAGTGGAGAACCATTGTAATCCGTGCGATTAGTGGATTAAATCCTCAGTTGAGGTAAATCATCTCTGCGGGGGTGGACTGGAGTAGTTTAGTTAACAACGAACCAGGATAAAAATAACTGTGCAATTTATTTTTATCTGTCAAGTTTTTAAAGCTACACTTATTCAAACCCCCCCTTTCTAAGTGTTTTTCTATCCTTCAATTGGCATCAGAGCGCCGGTTCTAAGGTGCAAGCACTTAACCGTGTTTAGAAAAGATTCAGGAAGAGAAAAACGCTTCAGTAAAAGATGGTTGATGAAAGTGAAAAGTCTACACCTGCATCTACATCTGGCTCTGCTGAGCAATACAACGGTAACAATGGTTATACTAGACCGCCGGTATTTGATGGTGAAAACTTTGAATACTGGAAAGATAAACTGGAAAGTTACTTTCTTGGTCTAGACGGTGATCTATGGGATCTTCTGATGGATGGTTACAAACATCCAGTAAATGCCAGTGGCGTAAAGCTGACAAGGCAAGAAATGAATGATGATCAGAAGAAGCTTTTCAGAAATCATCATAAATGCAGAACTGTTTTGCTGAATGCTATCTCTCATGCTGAGTATGAGAAGATATCTAACAGGGAAACGGCCTATGACATATATGAGTCCTTGAAAATGACTCATGAAGGAAATGCTCAAGTCAAGGAGACTAAAGCTCTAGCTTTAATCCAGAAGTATGAAGCCTTCAAGATGGAGGATGATGAAGACATTGAAAAGATGTTTTCAAGATTTCAAACTCTTACTGCTGGATTGAGAGTTCTTGACAAGGGATACACCAAGGCTGATCACGTAAAGAAGATCATCAGAAGCTTACCCAGAAGATGGGGTCCTATGGTGACTGCATTCAAGATTGCAAAGAATCTGAATGAAGTTTCTCTGGAAGAGCTTATCAGTGCCTTGAGGAGTCATGAAATAGAGCTGGACGCAAATGAGCCTCAAAAGAAAGGTAAGTCTATTGCATTAAAATCCAATATCAAGAAATGCACTAACGCTTTTCAGGCTAGAGAAGAAGATCCTGAAGAATCAGAATCTGAAGAAGAAGATGAACTGTCCTTGATCTCCAGAAGACTGAATCAACTCTGGAAGAACAAGCAAAGGAAGTTCAGAGGCTTCAGAAGTTCAAAGAAATTTGAACGTGGAGAATCTTCTGATGACAGAAGATTTGACAAGAAGAAGGTCATGTGCTATGAATGCAATGAGCCTGGACACTTCAAGAATGAATGTCCAAATCTTCAGAAGGAAAATCCCAAGAAGAAGTTTCATAAGAAGAAAGGTCTTATGGCAACCTGGGATGAGTCAGAAGATGATTCAGACTCTGAAGATGAGCAGGCTAACTGTGCGCTGATGGCGACAGAAGATGACGGATCAGAATCTACATCAGAATCAGATTCTGAAGAGGTATTTTCTGAACTTACTAGAGATGAGTTAGTTTCCGGTCTAACTGAACTTCTGGAACTCAAGTCTCAGATCAGTCTCAAATACAAAAAGCTGAAAAAGCTATTTGAATTTGAAACAAAGAAGCTTGAGTTGGAGAATTCTGAATTAAAAGAAAAACTTTTAAAATTATCCAATAATGTTGGATCTCCTTCTGATTCAGAAAAATCCACTCCTAGTCTAAACCATATTCTGAAAGAATATGATTTAAGTTTCAGGAAGTTCTTATCTAGAAGTATTGGCAGAAGTCAGCTAGCTTCTATGATATATGCTGTGTCTGGAAACAAAAGAGTCGACATTGGTTTTGAGGGTGAAACCCCATACAAACTTGAACCTGTTGATAAAATGAAATTCACATACAAGCCATTGTATGATCAGTTCAAGTATGGCCACTCCCATGATATTAGGCACACTTCACATGCTCAAAGTTTTCACATAACACACACCAAAAAGCATGTGACACAACCTAGGAAATATCATGAAACTCATATTAAAAATTATCATGCTGTTCCTCCTATTGCTTACAATGTTAAACCCAAGTTCAATCAGAACTTGAGAAAATCTAACAAGAAAGGACCCAAAAAGATGTGGGTACCTAAGGATAAGATTATTCCTATTGCAGATATCCTTGGCTGCAAAAAGGACAAAGCACAACATGTCGTGGTACCTGGACTCTGGATGCTCACGACACATGACAGGAAGAAGGTCTATGTTCCAAGACCTGGTGCTTAAGTCTGGAGGAGAAGTCAAGTTTGGAGGAGATCAGAAGGGCAAGATAATTGGCTCTGGAACTATAAAGTCTGGTAACTCTCCTTCCATTTCTAATGTACTTCTTGTAGAAGGATTAACACATAACCTCTTATCTATCAGTCAATTGAGTGACAATGGTTATGATATAATCTTTAATCAAGAGTCTTGCAAGGTTGTATATCAGAAGGATGGCTCAATCCTATTTACAGGCAAGAGGAAGAACAACATTTATAAGACAGATCTGCAAGATCTTATGAGTCAGAAGGTGACCTGTCTTATGTCTGTTTCTGAAGAGCAGTGGGTCTGGCACAGAAGATTAGGTCATGCTAGTTTGAGAAAGATTTCTCAGATTAACAAACTGGATCTTGTCAGAGGACTCCCTAATCTGAAATTCAAATCAGATGCTCTTTGTGAAGCATGTCAGAAGGGCAAGTTCTCCAAACCTGCATTCAAGTCCAAGAATGTTGTTTCTACCTCAAGGCCATTAGAACTCTTGCACATTGATCTGTTTGGCCCAGTCAAAACAGCATCTGTCAGAGGGAAGAAATATGGATTAGTCATCGTAGATGATTATAGCCGCTGGACATGGGTAAAATTCTTGAAACACAAGGATGAGTCTCATTCAGTGTTCTTTGATTTCTGCATTCAGATTCAATCTGAAAAAGAGTGTAAAATCATAAAGGTCAGAAGTGATCATGGTGGTGAATTTGAGAACATATCCTTTGAAGAATTCTTCAAAGAAAATGGTATTGCCCATGATTTCTCTTGTCCTAGAACTCCACAGCAAAATGGGGTTGTAGAACGAAAGAATAGGACTCTGCAAGAAATGGCCAGAACCATGATCAATGAAACCAATATGGCTAAGCATTTCTGGGCAGAAGCAATAAACACTGCATGCTATATTCAGAATAGAATATCTATCAGACCTATTCTAAATAAGACTCCTTATGAATTGTGGAAGAATAGAAAGCCCAACATTTCATATTTCCATCCTTTTGGATGTGTATGCTTTATTCTGAATACTAAAGATAATCTTGGTAAGTTTGATTCCAAAGCTCAAAAATGTTTCCTTCTTGGATATTCTGAACGCTCAAAAGGCTACAGAGTATACAATACTGAAACATTGATTGTAGAAGAATCAATCAATATCAGGTTTGATGATAAGCTTGGTTCTGAAAAACCAAAGCAGTTTGATAATTTTGCAGATTGTGATATTGATATATCAGAAGTTGTTGAGCCAAGAAGCAACGCATCAGAAGCAGAGCTTCTCAGAAGCAAAGAATCTGAAGATCAAGTATCAGCTTCTCTGGAGAATCTAAGCATTTCTGAAGAACCATCTGTCAGAAGATCATCCAGACTCATCTCTGGTCATTCAGAAGATGTCATTCTTGGAAAGAAGGATAATCCAATCAGAACAAGAGCATTCCTTAAGAACAATGCAGACTGTCAATTAGGTCTTGTGTCTTTGATCGAGCCAACTTCTGTTGATCATGCTCTAGAAGATCCAGACTGGATAATTGCTATGCAAGAAGAACTGAATCAGTTTACAAGGAATGATGTTTGGGATCTTGTTCCTAGACCAGATGGATTCAATATAATCGGTACAAAATGGGTCTTCAGAAACAAGCTCAGTGAGAAAGGTGAAGTGGTAAGAAACAAAGCCAGACTGGTGGCTCAGGGTTATAGTCAGCAAGAAGGGATTGACTATACAGAAACCTTTGCACCAGTGGCCAGGTTAGAATCTATTCGTCTATTAATTTCATTTGCCACTCAACATAACATCACTCTCTATCAGATGGATGTTAAGAGTGCCTTCTTAAATGGTTATATAGATGAAGAAGTTTATGTCCATCAACCTCCTGGTTTTGAAGACTCTATGTCTCCTAATCATGTTTTTAAACTAAAGAAATCATTGTATGGATTGAAACAGGCTCCCAGAGCTTGGTATGAACGCTTAAGTTCTTTCCTTCTGGATAATGGTTTCACTAGAGGAAAAGTGGACACTACTCTCTTTTGTAAAACCTTTAAAAGGGATATTTTAATTTGTCAAATATATGTAGATGATATTATTTTTGGAACATCTAATGCTACACTTGGAAAGGAGTTTGCTGAGTCTATGCAGGCTGAGTTTGAAATGAGCATGATGGGAGAACTCAAGTATTTCCTTGGAATACAAATAAATTAAACATCAGAAGAAACGTATGTTCACCAAACCAAGTATGTGAAGGAACTTCTGAAGAAGTTTAATCTTCTAGACTGCAAAGAAGCCAAAACTCCTATGCATCCAACATGCATCCTAGGTAAGGATGAGGTAAGTAAGAAGGTAGATCAGAAGTTATACAGAGGTATGATTGGATCTCTTCTATATTTGACTGCTTCTAGACCTGACATTCTGTTCAGTGTTTGTTTGTGTGCTAGATTCCAATCAGATCCTAGAGAATCTCATTTAACTGCTGTTAAGAGAATTCTAAGGTATCTGAAAGGTACTACTAATGATTGGCTTAGTTTACAGAAAATCTAAAGAATACAACTTAGTAGGATTCTGCGATGCTGACTATGCTGGAGACAGAATTGAAAGAAAGAGTACTTCAGGAAGTTGCCAATTTCTTGGAAGTCATTTGATCTCCTGGTATAGCAAGAAGCAAGCAACTATTGCTCTATCAACAACAGAAGCAGAATATGTCGCTGCTGCTGGTTGCAGTACACAGATGCTCTGGATGAAGAGTCAGTTAGAAGATTATCAGATATATGAGAGTAACATTCCTATATTCTGTGATAATACTTCTGCTATATGTTTATCTAAGAATCCTATTCTTCATTCAAAAGCTAAACATATTGAGATTAAACATCATTTCATAAGGGACTATGTTCAGAAGGGTGTTATATCTTTAAACTTTGTTGATACAGACCATCAATGGGCTGATATCTTTACAAAACCCCTGGCTGAAGATAGGTTCAAGTTCATTCTGAAGAACATCAGTATGGATTTATGCCCAGAATGAGAAGATGAGAAGTTCTTACGTATGAGTATCTTCTGAAATGAATGTGGATTTTTTTTATCAGAAGTTCTGATTGAAATCTTTTAGAAATTATGATTCGGTTATTACTAACGTTTCATTGTCTAAGTTGATTCAGAACCTCTTTTAAAGCAAAACAGTTGTAACGTTTTATCTCGGGATGGTAAACCTGTCGTTACTATTCATGGATAAGCGCGCGTGCAGTTGAAGGGACGCCGACCATAGGTAACTGTGCTAGTCACCTCATTTGTCTTTATTATCTCTCCTCATGTCACGCAACATTAAATGCTATCCATCATTTGTTTCATTTTATTTTCTTTTAAATACTCTTCAAACGCTTCTCTTTCCCTCTTATATTTTCTCTATTACACTCTATCTTTGCTTTCTTTCTCTATCTTTTTGCATTCATATCAAACCCTAGCTGTTCATTATCTGCAAATCCATCATGAACTCTTCATCAAGCCCAGGAAACCATGAAAATGATCAAAACAAAAAGAGAAAAGCTGTTGAAACATCTCCTTCCAAACCCAAAAAGATAAAGATCACCTATGACCCTCTCAAGGTGAATCCATTCGAAGCAATGTTGTCTGGAAACTATTCTAGACGTGTGTTTCAACCCCCTGGTGAAAGCCCTCCATCATCTCCATCTTCTTCCTCATCTTTTTACCTTCAAGACTCAACTTCCTCCTCATCTAACCTTTCCTCTCCCTCAACCCATTCCAAAGAAATCTCCTAATCTTCACCTGCTGAGAATGTTGTCTCTGATAGAGATTGTGGAAGATCTGCATCAGAACCAAGTCTCCCTGACCCCTCGCCTGGAAGCCCAAGAAGCAGTCAATGATGCGTTTCACTCCTTCATGGCAAGGATAACTGCACCTATTGACAGGGTTCAAGACATGCTGGCACAGATTTTGTCTTAGCTAGGGTCTTAGGCTTTGGTCTTAGTAGTTTTCTTTCCTTGTTGCATCTGCTTGTTAAACATCCTTTTGTAATATCTTTTGATTATCAATAAAAAGTTTCTTTGTTTTTACATTCCAGTGATTTTATTTGTCGTTTTATTCATCTGAATCTTTTGAAATATTCTTTTTGATGTTATGACAAAAAGGGGGAGAAGATAAATGATAAATGATTTGATTAATCTATCAGTTGCTGGGTAAAGCTCCCACACATTTACTAACAAGAACTGCAAGTTCTATATGGTTTAAGTGTTTTGCAGGTATAAAGAAGTGAAGAGAATCTTCAAAGCAAACACAAGAAGCAAAACCATAAGAAGTGTTATTCTGTAGAAAGAATAAGCTCATGGAAACTGAAGCAAGCTGAGTGCTGTCAAGCTTCAGAAATCAGAAGCAAGAAAGAAGACTGAATCAGAAGCACTAATAATAGAATTTGATCCATATTTGTTTATTTGATCTAACAAAATTCTATTTGCTCTGATACATTATTTCAGCCTATATGGCTCTGATACATATAATGTGTTCTAATATACATTTTATGTTCTGACTCGTTCATGCTGACTTTTGTCGTTTAGTTTTTGTTCTGTAACATTTCAGGATGTAGAGATGCTCTAATGATGCTCTGGTACATTCAACAATGTTCTGATACAAATCTAGCATGAAGTGATGTTGGTAGAAATTCAAAGCTCTGAAGCTATCCGAGGGAAGCAGAAATCAGAAGCTGTGAATGTTCTAAAGATCCAGAAAACTCAAGTTCTGAAGCTGTCCTAAATGGAAGCAGAAATCAGAAGCTGTGAATGTTCAGAAGATCAAAGAAATTCAAGTTCTGAAGCTGTCCTAGATGGAAGCAGAAATCAGAAGCTGTGAATGTTCAGAAGATCAAAGAAATTCAAGTTCTGAAGCTGTCCTAGATGGAAGCAGGAATCAGAAGCTGTGAGTGTTCTAGGGATCTAAAGAAATTCTAGTTCTGAAGCTGTCCAATGGAAGCAGAAGTCAGAAGCTATGAATTCTCTGAAGACAGAAGCTTATATGATCGTCTCTACCGAAATAATCAGGGAAGTCTTTTATTAAAGTTCTTCGAGTATTTATTTCAGGGGAGATTATTTATCTCAGGGGGAGATTGTTAATCTCAGGGGGAGACATATTCATATGCTTATGCTATAGCTGTGTAATTTGTCTTTTGCCGTCTGTTCTTTCTGATCGCAAATTCATATCATTTATATATGTTTTTGTCATCATCAAAAAGGGGGAGATTGTTAGAACAAGAATTGTTCTGATCAATTATCTTAGTTTTGATGATAACAATAATATGAATTTTGCTTAAGATTATATGGTACTCTAATCCAATGCAATTTCCTTTTCAGGAAATATATAAAGAGTATGCATAATTCAGCGCTCAGAAGCTTTGTCTCAAAGGGTTCAGCATGCAACATCAGAACATGGTCTGGCAAGACATCAGAAGATGGTCGAAGCAGAATCAGAACATGGGTCTATGGAAGCATCAGAAGAACAAGAGAACAGAAGCACTGAAGTTCTGATGGTATCACGCTCAGAAGCACTTCAAGGTCAGAAGATCAGAAGATGCTTTGCACCAAGCTGTTTGACTCTGATGATATTCAAACGTTGTATTCACAAACATCAGATCAGAAGGAAGTACAAGTGGCAGGCTACGCTGACTGACAAAAGGAACGTTAAAAGCTATTAAAGGCTACGTCAGTAGACACAGCGTGAACAAGGCTCGAGGTAGTTGACAAAAGCGTATAACATTAAATGCGATGCTGTACGGAACACGCAAAGCATTAAATGCACTCAACGGTCATCTTCTCCAACGCCTATAAATATGAAGTTCTGATGAGAAGCAAGGTTAACGATTCTGAACAAAAACAACTCATATTAACTTGCTGAAACTCTGTTCTACTCAAAGCTCAGAATCTTCATCTTCATCAAAGCTCACTACATTGCTGTTGTAATATATTAGTGAGATTAAGCTTAAACGTTAAGAGAAATATCACAGTTTGTGATTATAGCTTTTAAGAAGCAATTGTAATACTCTTAGATTTGATTACATTAAGTTGTAAGGAACTAGAGTGATCGTGTGGATCAGAATACTCTAGGAAGTCTTAGAGGTTATCTAAGCAGGTTGTAACTAGAGTGATCGTGTGGATCAGTATACTCTAGAAAAGTCTTAGAGGGTATCTAAGCAGTTGTTCCTGGAGTGATCAGTGTGTGATCAGAAGACTCTGGAAGACTTAGTTGCTGACTAAGTGGAGAACCATTGTAATCCGTGCGATTAGTGGATTAAATCCTCAGTTGAGGTAAATCATCTCTGCGGGGGTGGACTGGAGTAGTTTAGTTAACAACGAACCAGGATAAAAATAACTGTGCAATTTATTTTTATCTGTCAAGTTTTTAAAGCTACACTTATTCAAACCCCCCCCCCTTTCTAAGTGTTTTTCTATCCTTCAAACTTGTGAGAGTGTTAGGATACATGACATCATTCAAGACAGGGGGCATATTTTTCTATTGGTATCACTGTGGCTAGGGCATGGAAGGCAAAGCTCATAGCAAAGAGGATTATAGAGGGAGATGTAGACAAGAAATATTCTAATTTGAGGAGGTATGTAGCTGAGTTACATAGAGTTAATCCTGAGAATACTTTGAGTATTACTGTTAACAGACCAAATCCATCCATACAACCAAGTTTTGGTGCCTTTTATTTCTGTTTTGATGGTTGTAAAAAGGGTTTCACTAATGGATATAGACCCTTTATTGGGGTAGATGGTTGTCATCTAAAAACAAAATATGGGGGTCAGCTGCTAATTGCTATGGGAAGGGACCCTAATGACTTGTATTTTCTCTTAGCATTTGGGGTAGTTGAAATAGAAACAAAGGAGACATGGAGATGGTTTATTGACCTGTTGATGGGAGACACTGGGTTGGACAAGAGATATGTGTTTATATCTGATCAATAAAAGGTCAGTCTTATTACCTCTAACTGTTAGTAATATTCCATGTTATTTATGTACTGATATACATGGAGATTGGTTTTGTAGGGCCTAGTTTCTGTTTTTGAAGAGATGAATGAAAGGGTAGAACATAGGTTGTGCTTGAGGCATCTGTATGCAAATTTCAAAAAATGATTTGGTGGTGGAGCTTTGATTAGAGACTTGATGATGGGGGATGCAAAAGCAATATACTACCAAGGATGGTTGACCAAGATGAATGAGTTGAAGGAAGTTGATCAGAAGGCATGGAGTTGGCTTATGGAAGTTCCACCCAAAAACTGGTGTAAGCATGCTTTCAGTTTTTATCCAAAATGTGATGTTCTTATGAATAACATTTTTTAGTCATTCAATGCAACAATATTAGCTGATAGGGATAAACCAATTTTGACCATGTCAGAATGGATTAGGAAATATAATTAATGAATAGGTGTTCAACTTCTATATTGAAATTGGAAAAATGGCCACACAAGGTGATGCCCATTCCTAGAAAAAGATTGGACCATGAGGTTGTTATGAGTGGCCAATGGTTGCCTACTTGGGCAATGAATGAACCTTTTCAAGTTACACACTCTTTCAATGGTCAAGAATTTATAGTTGATATTTCCAAAAGGCCATGTTCATGTAACTTTTGGGACTTGGTTGACATTCCTTGTGGGCATGCTGTAGAAGCATTATGTTTTAGACAACAAACTCCTGAATACTTTGTTGATGACTATTATTCTAGAGAAAAATATAAAGTGTGCTATGGGTTTGCTGCAGTTCAATTAATGGTCAGGATATGTGGCCTGAGGTAGAATCAGAAGAATTGTTGCCACCAATGTTTAAAAAAGGTCCAGGTAGGCCTAGAAAGCTAAGGATTTGAGAGAGTGGTGAAGAAGGTGCAAGAAAAAGGGTGCCAGGTGTTTCTTATATATGTACAAAATGTGACAAGTTTGGTCATAATGTACAGTCATGTAAGAGCACTACTCAGGATCAAAATGGTCTCAAAAGAAAGGTATGCAGTATATGTCATATAATTGTCTACTTGTTATGAGTATATGATAAATATGTATGTTAAAACTTATAAATGTATTTGTGTTGATTTTTGATAGAAAAAGGTCAAGACACAACCAACTCTAAGTCATGCAGATGTTATTACTCAAACTGATGGAACTCCAACTAACGCCAATCAAGATGCTGCAAGTCAAAATAATGTTGTTCAAACTGGTGCAAGTCAAACTGGTGCAACTGCTGCAAGTCAAACTGATGCCTTTCAAGGTGTTGCAACTCAGGAAGATGCTTCTCAAGTAACTGACTACTTTGATGGCATAAGTGATGACATCATTTCAAGCCTACCAGACATCAACACAAGTAAGGCACCTGCTGGAAAAGGAGGGAAAGAGTTGAAGCCAACAAAAGGAGGGAAAGAGGTGAAGCCATTGAAAAGGAGGTCTAGTGAGAGAATTAAGATCAATTGGTTTAAAAAACTAAAACCATTCGCTCGGCCTGGATCAAGCAGTGACCTGCCTATGTCTCTAACAGATGAAGAAGAGGGAGGAGGTTCACAAAGAATAAGGAAGAAACTTAGGAAATAGAGTATTATGACCCTATAAGTGTATTTCCTTTTAAGTGTATTGGAACCTTTTAGAATGTTATGAATATGTTACATTAAGTATGTTGGTACCTTTAATATGTTTTGACCTTTTAAGTGTATTGCCAAACCTTTTATGTGTTATGTCTACTACACTTTTTTGAAATGCTTGTGCCCAATGCTTATGTTTACTATACCTCTTTTATGCTTAAGTTTCCACGGCTATTTCTTAGATCCATGTCTGTTGACGAATTTGAAAACAAAATTGCAGAAGTTACAAGGAAAGAAGATAGCTTGAAGACGAAAAGAGGAGAGAAGAAAGGGATGAATCCATTCCGATTAGGGTTTTGAATTGAGAAGAAGGGGATGAATCCACATCCACACCAAAATTTTGCTTACACAAAAAACAATCTCCACACAAATTCCATCTCCACACCAAAATTTTGATATTCCAAATCAAATCATCAAGATTCCAATTTTCCTCCCTAAAACAAACTCCATTCCTACCCAACCAAATGGATCAAGTTGTAGCTAGCCAATTCAAATATAATTTCTTCCCATCCACCTTATTAGATATACAAAACAAGTTCTAATCCATAAAACTTGACAAATACTTCTATTCCTCTATCCCCTCTTTACCTATCCAAAAAGATATACCCTTCCATATATTCTTTACCATATAACAAGCAAAAAATGAATGATCCCGATTTTCCGAAGTAATACCACAAAAAGAACACTTTAATTCATCGAAAGAAATCGGAATACCTCTATACACCAAAAGGTCTTTAGTTGGAAACCTATTAACAATAAGCCTCCAATCGAAAGCCTTAATCTTGAACGACACCTCTGATTTCAAGACTAACCCCTTTTCCTCTTCAAATCTAAAAGGAGTACCAAAAGTGGTTCGCAAGCTAGCATAACTATCATACCAAGATGCCACCGAAAAAACTTCTTCCCGATTAGCATCCCACTCCACCACATCGTTACCATCCCCCAACCCCACAAAAGCATTCAAAGAATCGTGTAACTTCTCCAATTCTGCCTCTAAAATCGAACTCACCAACAACTCCTTTGAAACACCTAAATCCCCCCATCTCCAAACCCCATTCACCCAACCAATTATTCCTGCCGCCGATACTTCCTTCAAACAAGACGCCTTATAAACACCCGAAAAATCTTCCTTCAAAAATCTACCATTCAACCACTTTGCTTCCTAAAAAGGAGTTTTAAAGCCATTAATTGGAAAGAAACTACAAAAAGAAACAAAAGGATCATTATAAGTTCTACTCCTAATTTCCAATAAGTCTTTCCACCACACGGAACCCCGCCTAGCATCATTTTTTGAACCGCCTCCCCCCAAAACTTGAGCCGCTAAGTCACTGTAACGAGATTTCAAGATTTTGTATCAAAGAGATTCAAATCATTGAAGATTTTCCACTTCCATTTACTTAAAAGAGATAAGTTGAAATCCGTAATATTTTTAACACCTAAGCCCTTTATCAAAAGCTTGGCAAACTTCGTTCCAAGGGGTTTTGAATGAATCTCAGAATTATTTCTTATTTGGTTGTGGTAAAATATAAACAATTTCTCATATCTTCATTGAATGTCCAACAATAGTTAAGGTCTTAAAATGCAACGCTAATTTTTGGATGGAAATGGTTTAGGTTTTACAAACCCTCTCTCAAATATAATATTTTGACAGAAAAATTATAAATTTTCTTATAACTATAATTTTTGGATAGAAAAATTGCAAATCCTCTCTCAACTATAATTTTTTTAGGTAAAATTTTTAAATCTACTCACAACTACAATTTTTGGACGGTAAAATTGCAAACACCCTCTCAAATATAACTTAGACGAAAAAATTATAGATCCTCTCTGAACTCAACTATTTAGACGAAAAAATTGAAAACCCTCTTAACAATAATTTTGGTACATAAAAATTGTAATATCTCTCTTTACACACAATTATCCAAATCCCAAATACACCCAAAACAATCCATTCTTTTTTATAATCCCATGTAATTTTGGGGTACCCCTAATACACCTAAAACAATTAATATTTTTTGGATAATCCCATATAATTTTGGGGTATCCCTAAGCGTATAAATATTAGGGGATGAAAAAAAAAATTTACAGCAGAATTTAAGGGGGTAAACTAAATCTCGCCTATATGGTTGGGGTAACGTGTATTTAACACAATTCAAAATAATTATATCTATTTTTATAAATAATCCAATTCTATTTTCCTTTTACTACCCGATGTGGGACTTGAATGAATATACTATTGGATCCAACCTATATTCCATTCATCCAAAATCTCACCTATCTTCCCTTTGTCACCAACTTCATTTTCAAAGTGTTTAAGAACATTATAATAGTCAGTCACATTTATAAAATTATTACTCTTCAATGTTTTTGTCTACTTCCTCTCTGGATCAAAATAATTGTTACCCTTCTTTTTTCCCACAATCAAAATTTTACTACTCCTCCTTTCTCCCTTGATTGAAACCTAAACTTTGATATGAATTGTTAAAACTCATAAATTCATTATTCAACTTTTAATTTTTTACAAAGACAAAATTATAAACCATATCATATTTGCAATTTTTGAAGAGAAAATTACAAATACTCAGTGCAATCCTTGAATTAATATATCGCAAATCTCTCTCAAATATAATTTATAAACAGAAAAATTGAAAATCTTTCACAAATATAATTTTTGTATAAAAAAATTGCAAACTATCTCTCTATTACAATTATTGTATGGAAAAATTGCAAACCTTTTTTCAACTATAATTTTTGTGTGAAAAAATTATAAACCAGGTAGAAATACAACTATCCAAATCGCCAATACCCAAAAGTCTATATTTTGTTATTGCATAAAAAATTCAAACTAATAATATCAGTTTATATTAGTATATCAATTCTACGAAGGGTTTAATCTGATGATGGAAAAAAGTGTCCAAAGGAACCTCTTTGATGGATATGAGTTCGGAAATGGTGAAGTGTAGGTATCCCATGTTCAGTATGCTGATGACACTATCGTGATGGGTAAAAGAAGTTGGAAGAATGTATGGGCCATTAAAGCAACATTACAACTATTCGAACTGGTATCAGGTCTAAAAGTAAACTTCCACAAGAGTTCTTTAATTGGTATCAACACATCAACATAGTGGTTGGAAGAGGCGGCAGAGGTTCTTAACTGTCAAGTGGGAAGAATTCCATTCAAGTATCTAGGGATTCCCGTTGGGGGAAATCATCGGAGGATGGGTGCATGGAAATCAGTGATTGACACAGTAAGAGGTAGATTGGCGTCGTGGAATACAAATCACCTTTCAATTGGAGGTCGTATTATCCTTTTAAAGTCTGTTTTGAGCGCGCTTCCCGTCTATTTTCTTACATTTTACAAGGCTCAGACAAGTATTATTTCAAAACTAGAATCTATTTTTAAAAAGTTTCTTTGAGGTGGGGGATTGGAACAGCGTAAAGTGAATTGGGTCCAATGGGATAAAATCTGTCGGGAGAAGGAGGAGGGAGAACTGGGTATTAAAAATATAAAGGCATTTAATTTAGCGCTGTTAGGAAAGTGGAAGTGGAGGTTACATACGGAGAAACACATGTTGTGGGCTAGAATCCTGAAGAGTAAGTATGGTGAGAGTGAGTTTGGGGTATCAAAGGTGGATAAATTCAACTCATTATGGTGGAGAGATCTGCAAATGTTAGACAAGGAGGATGGCAGCTTTAGGAAACAATGGTTTGAAGATAATTTGCGTATAGAAATTGGTGACGGAACAGAAGCTGCATTTTGGAAGGATCCGTGGATGGACAGGAAAAGTGTTAAGGATAGATACCCCGACCTGTATAGGCTATCTACTGAGAAGGACATTTTTGTTAGCGAGGCAATAAAGAGCGAAGGCGGTGGATCGGTTTGGAATGGGAAATGGGATAGTTTGTTAGAGGGGGAAAATGCTAGGTATGAGGAAGAAATTAGAGATAAGGTCCAAGGCATCCTTTTGAGGGACGGTATCAAAGACAAGTGGAGGTGGCATAAGACCGTATACTCGGTTAAAGAAGCCTATTCGGTGATCATGGAAAGGAGGGTTACCCAAATAGTAGTAAACAGGGAGTTAGCGGTTGTTTGGAACAAACTTATTCCGCATAAAGTGTCGGTGTTGATTTGGAGAATATGGCAAAGTAAAATTCCAAGTAGAGAGAATTTAGTCAAAAGGGGAATCTTAACACAATCTCACGTAACATGTCCATATGGATGCTTGTGCGAGGAAAATGTTGAGCATATTTTCTTCGAGTGTCCGGCAGCACTAACCGTATGGAGCGAGGTGTATCAATGGTTAGGTTTTTTATATGTTTCTCACAATTCTGCTGTGTAGAACTTTGTCCAGTTTGCAGGACTGAGTTGTGGTGGTAGAGTAAATAAAGAAAGATTTATGGTCATTTGGTTTGCATGTATTTGGATCATTTGGAAACAGAGGAATGATAAAGTTTTCAAGACTTCGGAACAATGCAACAAAAATGGAGTGGAAGCAATTCAGTTACTGTGTTGGAATTGGATAAAGTCGAAGGTCAAAGGTTTTAGCTACGCGGTAAACCAATGGATTTTGAATCCAAAAGAATGTCTCGGCTGGAGAAGTTCGTAGAACTTGTGATGCTGGTGATGCAGTTAGTCTCTAGATAACGGAAATATGTTCGGGGATTTTATGTGCTTTGCAGCCAGGTTGGTTAAAGGTGGCTTTTCAGTTTGGCACTGGTGGTCCTTCTCATGCTTTTGGTGGCGGAATCGCGGGAATATCGAACAATTTTATGGTGGTTGATTGAACTATTTTCTGTATTTCATTTGTATCAGTGTTGTGGAGGACATAGCTTACTGTTTTGTTTTTTGTGTCTGCTGTTGTTGGATAGTAGTAAGGATAATTTTAGATTGTAGCTCTGATCTGGTAAAGGGGTGTGATTTACAATAAGGCTGTAGTGTTTTAGAGGTGTGGTTATTGATAATTCTGTATATTCTACTGAACTGGTGTATACTTTTTGTTTCTATCCTTCACCATTTCTTATGCTGATGGGTTTTAATATTATTCATTTGGCTTTTCAAAAAAAAAATTTCTATTTTCTTTCTACCATCTATCTATCGTGTCTATTTTGTGATGAGATGAATATATTATTTGATCTAACCCTAACAATGATATATGTTTGAATGTCGAATACAAACCAAAATAAGACATAACTTTGGAGGAAAGTACATCGAAAACTAGAAAAATAGAATGTATTATATTGGCATGAATACAATGTAATGGAAACTTAATTATTATGGGTAACAAATGTTACCCAGCTCAATAATTTCAATGCTATGATACTGGATTAAGAATTGAAAGTGTAGAAAAATACTAAATAGAATGTGGGTGATTTGTTTATGGTACACTAATTGAAATATGTGTTCAAATGTGTTCACGTGAATTACCAGTTTGCGACCAAGCATAATTTTAAATTTAAGGCAACTAAAAACCTTATTCTATGAGAAATACTTTAGACGATAAATTGTTTAAATGATAATAGGATATGCTCTAAAAACAGCTATTGTCTATTCGATTGAGTTATGAACAATGGTGTTGTGAGAAGACTGTTTCACAGGAAATTGACATAGCAAATATATGCCATTCTAATTCAGAAGGAATAAAACATACTAATAGTTCTTAACGATAACACCAGAATTGAAGTAACAAAAAAAAAGAAAGTAAATCCAGTGATAATAACTGATTTCAGATTAAAACACTTATATAAAATAACAGTTGTTATTTCTCCTCAACTTCCATCAACAAGTGACTGAGACCATTTGTTAGAGCTGATGTAGAAGTCAAAGCAGCTTTCAGTATGCTCAAACACTACATTTAACAAAATAAACATTAGCAATCAGTAGTCTTATATCATGGATTCAAACTGAAAAGTAATAAAATGAGAAGTTGAAAATAGAGTTTACTTTACTATTTACCTCCTTCATACCAATGGTGACAACCTTTTCCTCGAGGTCATCCAGAGGAACTTTCAAATTATTGATTAATAATTGAGCTGAAATTGGAGATGATGGTATAATAACCAACTCATCCGTAGCTAAGTATGTTCTTGGTCCCTTTACATAACCTTCCCTGCTTCTATTTGCATGTAGACGCATTTCTACATAATTTCCACTATCTCCCCTGCTCTCTTCACTTATAAAATATTCACGCATTTTAAGTCCAAAATAAAGACTTTGATAAAGGGAATAATATCTTGCCTCCTTTATTGGGAATAAATTATTTCTTGAAATGATGTCCGACTCCAAACGAGGGTCAACAAGCCTATTCTTTGCTTCTTCGGACATAAAATATTTGTTTTCATCTAATTCAACTATACTCTTGTACAATCCATGGACGCTGGCTATAGAACTATGTCCTTCTAACTTGCGCACAACACCTCCCAAAGGAAATGTAAGAAAACCTAATAGTAAATCTACAAAATCTTGTTCGCCGTGAGCAAACAATATCTTACCATTTGACTTTCTTATAACTAGTTGTATGGTGACTTGAATATCACTATTCTCATCACATTGAGAAGAAAAAAACAAAGGGTTATCTATGATAGATTTCTTTCCTAGAAACACATCGGTCAAGGGTGACATAGAATCTAAAGCACACTTCAGAAGATCCAGTACCTGGATAGTCATAAACTTAGTTATATATTAGTTACACTAGTCAATAAAAAATGAATTGAAAAAGAAAAGATTAAAAGTTACTATATATTAGTTAAATAAAAACCTTTTCTTTTGTGACATTTACGATCACTTCCTTTGTAGAAACAGTGGCTAATACCATATCCTTGAGCAGAGAAAAGCTTGAGCAAAGCATAGATTTTGGCATGATATTCAAATCATCAGTTATGACAAAAGTAGCCCCATTTTTAACAAATCCTTTGCAGAAACACTTCAAGGTAACTGGAGTGTTAAAACGATACTGACACGCACATTTAGCCTCCTTGGATTTGCTTATATAATGACATGGACTATCTTCACTGAAACTTTTCGAGCACATGAAGTACAGTGTGGGCGGAGTGTCATCAATGTTAATTTTAAGAGTGCTGCAATAATCTTTTGATGAGTTCTTTGGTTGCAATAACAACTCTTTGTCTGTCTTTTCCCACAGATACGTTGCATCAAGAACTGCAACACTTTGATAGAGTGAGTTAAGACAACCAACAGTAACTGGTCCCATATTTGAATCCTTCTGAATGAGTCTTGAAATGGTTCCCAATGGTAATGTTAAGAAGCTACAGAGAATGTCGACAAAGTCCTTTTCAGCTTCAGCATATACTACTTTATTACTCTCTTCGTTCACTAGAAGTTTCAACGGCACATAATCCTCCGATTTGGTACACTACAAGAAAATTGACTTTTGGTGACACTCATTATATGTCACTAAAAGTCAAAAAACTGTAGGTAAAAGTCTACAAAACATTTAGTGACACTCCCCTTTAGCGTCAATTATAAGGGGGTGTAGTGTGACGCTAAAGTGAATGTCACTATAACTTTTAGCTACAGATAAACGTTTACCTACAACTATTATTACTGTCACTATATGTTAGCTGAGTTTATGAGTGGTAAATTTATACCTACGGTTTTATATGTGTCACTAAAACTTTTTTAAATAATATTTTTAAAAAAAATTTATTTTATATATATAATTTTAATTTTTAAAATACAATAAATTTTAAATATTTTTTAATAGTATTATTATAATAATAAAATTATTCCTTAAAAATACTTTACAACTCATTTTCAACCAATGTAAAACTAAATAACTAAAATTCATATTATGAAAATTAGAACTACATAAAAAAAATTATATATTTAAAATTTTACAATACAACTTCAAAAATATTATATCCTTAAAATTTTACAATAAAGAGAAATGCTTGACAACCAAGTGTTCTTCCTAGTCATTAGTGAGGCTCTTGTAGATTGGCGCATCCTCAGATATTGTCACATCACGCTGCTGTATAATCAATACCGATGACACCATCCTATGACCTCTTGTTGAAGAAGTAAGAATGTCTCCAATGGGACCTAACTCTGGATGCTCTGCTGTCCTCTCTGCTAATCTCGTCAGCATATTCGATGGAAACTGACCCATCCCAACAATTATGAGATGATAGCCCACACTTTCTCCTAATGCTACCACTTCCTCTACAAAGTGAGTCGTTTTTCAAGATGAAAATAACATCCAATGCAAATGATTAGATAAGAGCTTAATCTAACATCCACAAGTGTGCCTCAAATCAATAAATCAACAGGTTCAGCAGAATCTTACTTGTGAATAAATGTATGAGCATTGGACCACAAGAACAATAGTGCAAGAACCAGAATCGAACTGTGACAAATGAGAGTAAGAAAGTGATACTCAAGCAGCTCAAAAAACACCCAAAGAGAAGTTTCTACACCGAGTGCACCAGCATATATCTTCTTGTTCTTTCATAAGAAGACATCAGCAGCTGCAATTCAAAGATGACCACAAGATAAATGAGCAATAATAAAACAAAAATCCAACATTCAACTTTTCTTCTAGACGCATGCATCATGATTCATGAATCAATAACAAGTGAGAGCCAAATCAGCAAAACTATTGCAGTAAAAGTAAGAATCACAGCATTCCACACCCAGTTTAGATTCAATTGGGGTTTAATTTAAGGCATGACTCTCTTCAACTTTAAAGCTTCTGTACTCAGCTCCCTATGAACCAAAACAAAACAATGAATAACGCACATTTAAGTAAAATCTAACAAAAAGCTAAGGGCATGTTCAGTATCTCATTAGGTTTGTCGAAATTATTGTAAACCACCAATGTTGTTTTAGGAGAATCATGACAGCTCACATTGATTTCAGCAATTCTGCCTTGTTACAAAACATACACTAAAGTCATAGAATAAGCACTTGTCATAAAAGTTCTTATATATGAGTGTTATTTCTACAGTTAGAAAAAAATGTGATTAACTTTTTCCATGTGACCTGTTTTATAAGTTATGCCTGCAAAGCTTATTGTAATTATTTGAAACCAGCTTTTAAACATGTTATATATTATTTTCATAAACTATTGTAAATACATACACAAATGCTAAAGCTATTTCTATAATCAGGAAAAATGTGATTTGACTTTATAAGCTATGTTTGGAGAGCTTACTAAAAACAAGGGTCTTGCTATCTTGTGTCCCTTAAGGCACAAGTTAGCATTAGCCTTAACAATTGGAAATCAGCTTTTATTAGAGATGTTATAAGCTATTTTGCAGAAACTGTCATAAATGCTTATCAGTAAGTAAACTCAAACAGCATATCCTAATTAGAAGCTATTGTTCAGACGAACCTGAGTTTCAAACATAACTGAAACAATTTTTAGCCTTACTTTACTTACCTCATGACCAAACTCTAGATTACGAGACTCAATCTCATAGGAATCAAAGAGTTAAACACAATCATCTAGTCATAACCTATGAAACGCTCACACAGAAACGTCAACTTGGATACAAATATGAATAAATGAATTAATTGCATATTCAGAACAAATACTATTAAACAAAAGTGGCAAATTGCATATTCAAAAGAACAAACATGCAAACATACCTTAGAAGCCACCTTTATCGGAGTTCCTGAAATAAACAATATATTTGAAGTTAAGCTATCATATTTCAAACCAGCATATTTCAAAAAGGTGGGAGTGTTATTTAAAAATAACTAATTTTTATATAAAGTAGAATGAAAAAAGGAAATATGTCCCACCTTTTAAAAATCTCTAACATAAAGAGAGTGAAAAAGACTTTGTCTATTATGAATGTTGACTTGACTATATGGTGTGAGGCATAGCCAGTAGCCACCACAACCACAAACTTAGATACAAACAACATTTCTGCTCTTTCTTTAGTACCATGGCAGAATTAGGGAGGTTGGTTAGCCTTCGGGAATTGCATATAACCACAACACTTCCTAACTCGGCTTTAACGATTAGCACTTGAAAAAAAACATCAACTAAATGTGTTTATCAATTATAAAAGTTTATATAAGTAACAAGTGTTGTATCTATTTGATAAAATGATTTACAAGTAATATCAAGATAAGAGCTGACTTAGAAAGACAAAGAATTCCCTTGTCAGGAAAGGAGTACCCCATCTGTCAATATACCAGAAAGCGTACTATATATTAATACTACGACCCTTCCCATATCATCAAATAAATTTCATACCACAATAC
Organism: Vicia villosa; assembly: GCF_029867415.1. Taxonomy (NCBI): domain Eukaryota; kingdom Viridiplantae; phylum Streptophyta; class Magnoliopsida; order Fabales; family Fabaceae; genus Vicia; species Vicia villosa. Next base: position 88,872,666 of record NC_081185.1, on the reverse strand, counting down.
GGTGGTTCAGTTAACATAACATACTTGTTATCAGTTGTGTTCCTGTAAAAGGTGTAGAAGGAATCCAATGACATTAAAACAATATGCAATAACATTTACCTGGTCAATCCAATGAGTTGCAGAGTTTATATTTTTTGTTGTTTGTTCTGTTTGCATGTGACTGCACTCAGTTCCAGACTCCAGTAGCCCACACTTCTTCCTCAGTGCCACTGTCACAACAGCAACTAGTTCATATTAAATATTTGTTCTATCAGTAATACCCAACACAGAAAGTTATCTGATTAAAAGATAATACATTTCCTCTTAGAGTTATGTAATGCAACACATTCTGCCGAACATGGCACCAAGAACAAACTAAATAGTTGACAAGAGAGATATATATACTCTACAATGATTGTTAAGGCCATAAAATGTTGTTAAAAGATACAACTCAGATTACTTTTCCAGTTTAAAGGAATAAAAAGGAGATGTAAATAGGTAAATAGTCATAATTTGATACTACTTTTAAAAGTAAAGTTTTGACATAGATATAATAAATTTGCACATGAAAAATCACAACAGAAGTAGCATTAAAACATTCTAGACTTCTAATTATGCCTAAATGAACTTTCAATATACACTACTAACCCGTTGTGATAGTTCGGAAACGCTCTTGACCGGCTGTATCCCATATTTGCAATTTGATTCGCTTTCCATCAAGCTCAATGGTCCTTATTTTGAAATCAATGCTGAAGGACAAAAATAAATTAATCTAGTGACAAACACACCCATCTCAAATCAATTTTCACATAGTACCAACAAGCAATATAATTTACTACTGTTTTGCCACTATTTTGATTTAAATTTCTAGGTCATAATTTGAAAATGCTAGATAAAGATATGAAACTTCAAATCAATTTTCTCATTCGCGTACCGAATCTTGTACAAAATATAAAATCACCTGAACTTGAAGATATGAAACTCAGATCAGTTTTTGGTTCTAAATCCCCAACATACTCTATACCTGAATATGAAAATGAAAGATAAAATAGATGAGTTTCAGAATTGGAAAACCATTTTTGTGATTGAAAAAGGAATCTGAAACTCACAGTGAATGAAAGATGAAAAAGGAATCTCACAGTGATAGAACTATTTTTGCCAACCATTTGTGTGAACGATTGAACATTTTCAATTTGAGGGTGAAGAACGATTCTCGATTTCAGTGTGAAGAACGATTCTCGATTTCGGGGTGAAGAACACTTTCGATTTCAGCGTGAAGAACGTTTTCGATTTAGGGTGAGAAACAGTTTTCGATTTAGGTGTTAAATTTTACTTTTAAATAAAGTTATATAAATAAAAGAGAAAAGAGTATAATATATGTATATATATATAAATAAAAGGAAAAAAGGTATTAAATAGAAAGATAATTTAGTAATAAGTAAAAATTGTTATGGTGAGAACAAATTAAAATAATTTTTTATTTATAATAATTGTTTTACAATCTATAATTAATTTTTGTAAAAATTAATTTTTTTTTAAATAAGGTTATACAAATAAAAGGAAAAAGAGTATATAAATATAAATAAAAGGAAAAATGTATTAAATATAAAGATATTTTAGCAGTAACTAAAAAATTTTATGGTGAGAATAAATTAAAATAATTTTTTATTTTTATAATCTACAATTTATTTTTGTTAAAAATTATTTTGTGGGCAAAATTAATTTTTGTTTAAATCAAAAAAATTATTTTAATTTTTGTTATCATAAATAATTAAAGCATTTTTAATGAAAATAGTAATATTTTAAAATATAAAGTTAATTTTGATTGCTTTAAGAGTAAAAATCAATTATATGTTTTTTTGTCTAATAGGACAATAGTGATAGAGTAAAACTGTAGGTAAAAATAATATTTAGTGACAAATATTAGTGATAGAGTAAAACTGTAGGTAAAAGTGATATTTAGTGACAAATAGTTAGCCATCACTAGAAATGAGTGTCACAATATGGCATTTTTTTTGTAGTGGTAGCAGCAGCCATGAGAGCACAGATACTCAAAACCAAAAGAGAACTTTTTATAAGTGCAAGGATTGCAACTTAAATATAATCTTTACTAGTTTTTATTTTAGATGATTTGTGTATTGGCCGTTAAATTATTGAAAATATTTGAGTCCTTGGAAAAAGAAGATGATTAATTCATATGACCTTTGCACTTTACAAGAAACCTGGTCAATTAATTCATACTGTATCTCGTAAATTGTTTACTTTAGTGAATAAAATAAATAGGGAAGTTTAAGGGATTTAGTACAATATGACCTCCCTGTTTCTTCAATATTTTTTCAATTTGCCATCTTCTCTCCTAAATTTCTCAAATCAACCTTAAAATATTTCTCTTCTAAACTTTTTAAGAAATGTCACCAGTCTAACTCCATATAAAAAATAACCACAAGTCTAACCTATAAAATAAAATCTTACTCAACAAAGTTAATTTAAAATAAGAAATTAAAAAAATGTTACATTTATTTATTTAAAAATATAAATGAACAAATGTTTATAGCTGTTCCATATTTTATCTTACTTTTATTTTGAGAAAAGACTTAGAGTCTATTTGGTAAGGTCATTAAAAGAGCTTTTAGCTTTTAGTTTTTCAGCTCATATAAATAAAAAAAGCTCTGTTTAGGAACTGTTTTTAGCTTTTAGCTTTTAGCTTTTTTACTAGCTTTTGTCTTTTTTTTTTTTTAAAAGCTATTTGAAGTAGCTTTTGGGCTTGTAGCTTTTAACTTGTGACTTTTTCTTCCATTTATACCCTTATTATTTTAACCAAAATTTATTTTTACCCTTCTATATATATTATGATATGATTCAATGTTTAATATTTTTTTAATCTTTAATGTTTTTAGTAAAAAGCTGATAGCTAGTGAACTTTTAATCTTTAATGTTTTTAGTAAAAATTATCAGCTACCAACTAGTTTTATCAAACAGAGCTTTTAATTTTTCAGCTCATATTAAGAAAAAAAGCTCTGTTTGATAACTGTCAGTTAACTTTTAGCTTGTAGTTTTTTTACTAGCTTTTAATTTTTTTTTCAAAAGCTATTTGAAGTAGCTTTTGAGCTTTTAGCTTGTGACTTTTTATTTCATTTATATCCTTATTATTTTAACAAAAATATAATTTTACCCTTATATATATATATATATATATATATATATATATATATATATATATATATATATATATATATATATATATATTCGTGTTGTATAACTATATTCGTGACGATTAACAAAAAAAAAAGAAATTATTTTAGATTACTAAGATCACGAAAATTGGTAATAATATTAGAGTTTTACCGTAAAATAGACAATAAAATTATTTTTGTTATTATTTTAAATTAATATAATTGAATTCAAATCATAATAATGTTATTTTATATATCTCATTAAATTTATATAAATATTATTATATAAGTTCATTTAAATATTTATATATAATTGTTTGATATATTTTGATGTTATTTTTAATTTTAATATATATTAATTTTTTTCATGTGTTTGCTAATATATATATATTTTTATTTTATGAAAATTAATTTAATTATATAATGCAATTATATAATAAGAATGTCATTTAATGTCATTTTGTATTTATCAGCTAGTATAATAGCTAATTTATCAAACACTCAAATTAATTTATCAGCTACCAGCGCTATCAACTACTAGCTACCAACTATCGGCTACAAATTATCAGCTACCAGCTAGTTTTAACAAACAGAGTCTTAATTCATTTTATTTCTAATATGATCTTCAGTACATGTTAGTACTGAAGGATGTAAAATTAAATATGTAACGGTTAGACATATAACATTATTATAATTATTATATTGTCGTCATATTTTAAACTAATCAAGAACTGTGTATCTCATCATATTTGAGATATTATCGTTGAGAGAGTGAATATAAGAAGATTATTTCTCCAATTGTTGTCTAGGTTTTTGTAGTATTTTAATTGTTTAATTAGGAAATACGGCGATAGAAGAAACCTTTTGTCGCGGCACGAAAAATATTTGAGCATAAGGAACGCTCGAAATACAACAGAGTCGTCACCGCTCTTTATTTATTTCAGGAGGAAAGGAAAAATATCTAATAAAACCCATGAAAGAAAGGAAATGGTCGTCGCAACCAAGAGCAAGTTCAGGCGGTTATGCAAGAGGAAAGAATTAGCACCCATCACATCCATTATACTCAACGGGACTCATTTAGTTCACTTTGCGAATGAGTGTTAGTGTGACGGTTTGTGATCTTCTACTTATTATGCAAGAAAGAGGAAAGAAAGGATTTTGATTTTTTAGTTTGTTGTGTTAGCCAAAATTATGAAATCTTGTGCCTACGTACCCTTATGTGCAATGAGGAAATCAGAGCTTCGTAGTTTGTGGTAGGAAAACCACGAGTTGGTTGGTCGATTGCTTTTACAGAATGGTGTTTTAAACATATTAGAGCGTTTAAACCTTTGCTTGTTGGTCACCCTTGAAGACTAAAGTCTTTGTTTGTTTTGCACCGAAATGGTTAAAAGAAACTTATTTCTGGAATGGTTTTCAAGCACACGAGCGAAAATAATTTGATTGGTAGAGTTATTTTTGTAGGGAACGAGTATCAAATACTTGAGTTCTACAACCCATATTCAATACTTAGAGAAATATTGGAACTATTTCCATCTTGTCTGTGTAACCCTTTTATTTGAAAAGAATGAGGTGAGTATAGTCTTAACTCGTTGTGAGCTGGTGAGTATCAAATACTTGTGGGAGAGGTGGGAACAAACTTTCCGCTTACTCGTTTTTCCATTTATTGAGTCAAACTAAACTCGTTTATAGTATAATCTGATTATTTTATCTCTCGGTTATTACGAAAACGGAAGGGATAGATCATTTTGTATACACTTATAAACAAATAAAAATATACACTGTAATAGTTGTGATTCGAAACATGTCCTGAATTGTTTTTCCCCTCAGTTATATTAAAAACAGAGGGAATGCATGGTTTTTTATAAAAAAAGAAAATAAAACACAGTGCACCTTGGCATTATACCTTGATTTTATTTTGGCTTAGGTGAAAACTTTGTCATGAAATGTATTATTTGTGGGAGTGCTAATCAAGCATTAGTGTTGATTCAATTCTGGAGAACAATTATCGTTAGAATCTGATCACAATTGAAATATTGTTTAAGATACATCTCTTGTAATATACAATTCTTGAATCATTCATTGTTGAACAATGTGTGAATTTTGTGAATTGTGAATTTATCGATGTGATTAAGTCCAATAATAGTATAATATTCATATTTTAGTCTTAAACCTTCTGCGCACATTTTTTATAAACCTCGGATAATCCATTTTTAAAAATTGGTCCAATTTTTAAAATTATTTTTAAAGGGTCTATTCACCCCCCCCCCCTCTAGACTGTTTCATTACTCAATGTTCTCATTGAATATCTACTTCAGAATCATTCACTAAATCAATAATGATATCACACATCCTGACAAAGGAAACATAAAATAATGAACGTAAAGTTAGAGTTTGAAAGGTACCTGGTAAGAGGAGGAAAATAAAGCGTGAAGATTGAAAAAGGCGAAAGCTTTAAGTAAAGCTCTGAATCACTTGTAGTGATATTCTTAGGGAACAAGGGACAAAAACATTTCTTTAGGACGTGCGAAATCTTGAAAGCTAAAAGGTTGAGAAAACTTCCAAATATTCAACTCATTTTGTTTATAAGCAATGATATGTAAAAGATCTAGACCAACTATGAAAAAGAGAACACTAGTTCAAGGGCTAAATTTATATTTAGGGATACACTTCAACTCGAGTGCACCTGATTACTCTCTAAACCGCGTCATTCCCTAACTAATCACGTAACTGCAAGGGTTGCAAATTGATATAGAAGTATTTCATTGATGGGACTGTTAAGTGCCAAAATGTAGTTATTTTGTGTTTGTAAATAGTGGCACTTATCGATACTTTTTGTTAATCCCGTTGAATAATTCCCCGTTTTGTGCATAAATACGTATACTTTGTGAATAGATATATTTTCATACACTTTTATACTTTTTGATAGTTTTATACTCTTTTTGTAGGTATTCTTGCGTATTTGGAGCATGAGCAATAACGTGTCGAAGACACGACTTCAAACGCGCGATTTTGAGCGGCGGAATCAATTCATTCGGCGAATAAAGCTCAAAATCAAAGAATAATAAATCACCAATTTGGTTGATATGTTGTCATTGTTAGATAGGAAATTGAATAAGCTTTCCAACGCTTCGAACCGGGCGCAAATCGGAGTTACGGTTCTCAAGTTACGCCTTTTTTACTAAAAGTTATTTTTTCAAATCCGCGTGTTGGGCGCGATGCGCGCTCCTGCGCGCGACGCGCGCTGTACCTGATCTAGAATTGAATAAATAGGCGGAAATCAGATTTCTTAGGTTATGTTTTTGGGTATTTTTGAACCCCAACTCATCCTAGGTCAGTTTTGGGTAGATTTAGCTTGGAAACACCATTGAGCTTGCAATCGGATGATCCGGAGTCGAAGCTTCTTTGCTCGTTATTGACACCGCGAAATATTTAGTTTTCTTCTTCTTCTCTTCTCTTTGTATTTCTCTTTTGGTGAGTTTGTATGTAAATACTCTAAACCCATGGATGTTTGTTACTCTTTGTACTAGTTGTATAATATATTTGCTTTACAAATCTTAATGGGTGTTTTCTTGATCTTTTTGCTTGAACGCTTTGGATTTGTGTTGTTGTAGAAATAGACATCACAAATCTTGATTAGGGGAAAACCTGTTAGCTTTTGATTCTAGACATAGGATTGGGGTTAACATCCACATAATATCTGAGTTTAATGTCTCTGTGTTGTTCGATCGGTTGAGACATCGTCGAAAGAGCAATATAGTTGAATTTCCGTCGGTGTTGCAGAAATGGACATTGATGTGAGGGATATGTGGTGATTCTGATGAGTATTGTAGATTGAGTACGGCGGAGTGATAAATCTAAGTTTGTGAGGAGTAGTTTAGATTCAAACCAGATAAGCTATTCTCTATCAAGAATGAATTTAGTTTATGTTCAAATGTTATATTTTTACTTGTTTGCTTAAAACCCATTTTAACCCAAACTCAAGAACTAAGAATCCGTCGAACGGCAGTTCAGTAGCACCGATCTCTGTGGACACGATAATTTCTCGGATAAATACTTCCAAATCTTTTGTTGCTTGCCGCTTTACCGCTTCAACAGGGGCCATATTAAATGTGTTTGTTCCCCCTTACTTAATCGGAGAAATGATCCCAAGTGATTCTGTTCTATTTCACACTGGTCTACGACATGAAGGCCGGTCAATGATATTTAAGGTATCCCCTGGCACCTTTAGGGCCTGATAAAGCCTTGTGGGCAACTATTCTGAACCGGCCAAAGGCCTAATTGACCAAGGTTCAATCCATCTCAATCCCACTCTACACGACCCAATATATGTATATAGTTCACATACTTTGAGAATGTACACAATCTTTGATCTCTAAGTTCACTGTATTCATCTCAATCTTAAATTGATTTGCGCGTTGGAGTGTTAATCAAACAACTGATAACCAATATTTTAAAAATAAACTAAATTAAATTGATATTTTCATAATAGTAGATCAGAATAAATATAAATATATATATATATATATATATATATATATATTATTGTTTTGAAAATGGGAAAGACTATATTATAAAGTGAAAAAGCAAACTTGTATAAAATGGGAGGGTTAGACCTGATCCAGTCCAAGAAATAAAATAAAATATAATCGAGAACTAAAGAAAAAAAATATTAATATGCAATCACCTATCAAAAAATCGGGATAGATGATCAAGTATAGGGTACAACTAAAATTGTTTTTTATCAAGAAATATATTAAAAAGAATCAAAGGTTCTAACAGAGATTACAAAAGAGCACAAGAAACTCGAACCAGTGAAAAATTACCCACCAAATACAACCTAAGATAGAAACAACAATAGATCATTGGTAAACTCATAAAAGTTATAATTGGTACGAGTAATTTTTCCTATGAACGACCACCTCCAAATACAAGAGCCTTAATACTCCATACGGTGTCGGAAACTTTCCACGAATCATTCTGGAAGATGATACCGTTTCTAAGCTTCCAAATTGACCAACAAGTAGCCAACCAAATAGTGCCTTCTCTTCCGGATTTCACCTTCTTGAGTTTACAAAAATTAAACCACCTCAAAAAACTACCCCTCATACAACCATTATCAAAATCAATAAAGCCAATCCAACAAGCTATCTCCTTCCAAATCAAGGCGGACATGCCACAAAAAAGAGCAATATGGTCCAAAGTTTCCCTCTCCATATAAAGAAGAAGGTCCCTCTTAGGCATTCTATTGAGAAAACCCTCCACCCAAAAGCCTTAATCTTTTGAGGCACAACCAACTCCCATAAGCAATAAAAAGATATATCAAACTCCTTCTCGGGGCCAAAAGTAAAATGAAAAACGTTATAAAGATCATAACAACTCTTTACGTAGAACTCATGGTCCGCTTCTACCACCCAAAACACACGATCTGTGCCCGAATTCGTAGGCTGAACCAGCTGAAGGAAGCACTATACGGCAGTGGCTGCCACCACACTATTCGAAATCGGAACTCCCATTCCCAACTTCCATTCACCCACCCTCCCATACCCGCCACCGCCATGAACTTCAATTTCGAAAGAAAAAATTCCTCCGAAAACAACTACATAGTACATTTATCCTCCACCCACTTTGCTTGTCAAAAAGAAGTGTTATAACCATTACAAATAGAGAATCTACAATTATTAGCAAACATATTAACATTATGTATTTTTTCTATAGAATAATATCCTTCCACCAAAAGGATTTGGAAATCCTCTTACAATTCCCGTCAAAAGAGACAACATGGAGATTAATATTGCCATAACGAGCTTTCAAAACTTTATACCATAATGCGTCAGACCCTCCTAATTCCTCCATCTCCACTTATGAAGAAGAGAAAAATTGAAATCCTGAATCCGTCTCAATCCAAGCCCACCCTTCTGAATAGGTAAACAAACACTCATCCAACTAACCCAATGGATTTTTCTCCCTTCACTCGCTCGACCCCAAAGGAAGTTACATTGCAACCTTATAATTTCCTTAACCACTTTTAAAGGCACCTTATAAAAGGAGAGAAAAAAGATGGAAAGACTACAAAGGACGGACTTAAGAAGCGTAAGTCTACCACCAAAAGTTAAAAACCACACCTTCCAACCCATAAGCCGACATTTAATTTTATTCAAGTACATATTCCAAGATGACATTCTTCTAGGATTAATCCCTATAGGAATACCAAGGAAAGAGAAATGATTTTCCTCCCTCCTACAAGATAAAAAGTTATAAACAATATCCAAGAAATTATCACTAACATTAATACCAATGAGCTTGCTCTTATGATAATTTATATCAAGCCCCGACACAATTTCAAAGCCCCTCAAAATAGCCTTGATAGCCCACACATGCTTCCAACTCCCATCTCCCACCAATAAAGTATCATCCGCAAATTGGAAAACATCAACACAACACTCTCTCTTCACGTTGAAACCCACATAATCCCCAATTTCCACCGCCTTACTAACCATACCCTTTAAAGCCTCCGCAACGATCACAAAAAGAAAAGGAGATAAATGATCACCTTGCCTTAAACCTTTCTCTACCAAAAACTCCTTCGTGGGACTACCATTGACCAACACCGATATTTTACTCGAAAAAATCAACTCCTCCATCCATTTCAATCGAATTTCACCAAAACCCATCTATCTCAACATAATTGTAAGAAAGTCCCAAGAAACATTATCGTATACTTTCTCAAAGTCTACCTTAAAAAGAAGACGCCTATTTCCTTCCTTCTTCGCCAAATCCACCACTTCGTTTGCAACCAAAACCCCGTCCAATAATTGCCTACCCGGAACAAAAGCGGTTTAACAATCGGAAATCACCGAATTTAACACCTTCCTTAATCTAGAAGCCAACAACTTAAAAATAGATTTGTAGACACAACCCACCAAGCATACAGGCCTATAATCACCCAATCCCAAAGGATTGGAGGATTTGGGAATCAACGTCAAAAAGGAAGAAGTAATAGCCTTAGACAACAAATCCTCACGATGAAAACACATGAAACAATTATAAAAATCCTCCTTTAAAATCTCCCAACATTTCTTGATGAACATGAAAGAATATCCATCGGGCCCCAGACTCTTCAAACCGTCGTAACTCCAAATTGCCTCTTTTATTTACCCTTTCGAAAAAGGACATTCAAGAGACAACCTCTCCTCTTGACCTAAAGAAGGAAAGGACAAACCCTCCAAATTCGGCCTCCCATTCTCCACCTCGGCAAATTTCTTTTGAAAGTGATTAAAAACCTCCCCCTTAACCTCCATCACCGAATCAATCACACCTCTATCTGTAATAATAGAGCCAATATGATTTCTATTCCTCCTTGCTTTCATAACCCTATGAAAAAACTTACTATTAGGATCCCCATCATTTACCCATTTCAACCTAGCTTTTTGAATCAACATATTCTCTTTAATCTTAAGAATCAACCAAAAGCCACTTGAAGCCCGTCAAATTCTATCCATATCCAAATTGATCTCCAAATCATCATCATCATCCACCATTTCCACACCTTGATTTATACCACGAACACCTTCCTCCACCGCCAAATTAAACTTCCCAAAAAATTCAAGTTCCACCATTTCAACCTTTCCTTGAGTAATCTCAATTTCTCTTTCAAAACATAATCTCCCCTTCTAACTACCGTAATAGCTTGCCATTCTTTCTCCACAAAGAGATAAGCCCCCCCATTAGCGAACCACTCGTTATTAACTTTCAACAAGTTAGAACCCCAATTTGATTTAACATTGATTAACTAAATCGGACAATGATCCGATATATCGCGATCTCCGACAAATTGACCAACAACGCCCCATTTGTTAATCACATTATCTTCCTTCAAAAACCGATCTATCCTGCTCATCGCCTTACCGTCCCCTCCGAACCAAGTGAACTTTTTACCCATACTAGGAACATCCACCAAATTACTCCTATCAATAAATTCCGTAAAGTCCCTCCAATTCGTTCTACTATTCAAGAGCGCTTCACCCTTTCTTTCCCTACTATCTTTCAATAACTACAATGATTCCCATAACGAACGTTTCTCCGTAATAGAACGAGGAGAATAAACATTAACAATATAATAAACCTCTTCCTTCCAAATTACTTTCACACCTAAGAAACCCCTCCCACTGAAATTACACAACATCGGAAGGCTATTAGCATTCCATAAAGTTAACAAACCTCCCGACGCACCCACCTAAGCCAAAAAAGAAAAACCAACATTATTATCATTCTAGAAACTATTAGCTAACAGAACAGAAATATCACCCAACTTTGTCTCCTGAATAAGAAAAATGTCAGCATTACCTTTTTTAATAATCTGACAAATCCTCCACCTCTTTACAACACTTCCACCACCTCTAATATTGAGAGAGCCTATGATCATTGTAACACAATTGTGTTCTCCATCCTTTTCTGCTTTATGTATTTGATTTCTTTTTCCATTTCGTCGATTCTGATGACATAATCTTTCTTTGGATCTACCATATTAACGCCTAAGTTGCTGACAATCTTCCATAATTTATTTCCAACATTAGTATCCAAGTTTTCTAAATTCCGCCTGTTACTCCTCAAAATATCCGACTCCTCTGGTTACCTTCCATAATACAGAGAAATTTTCTTTTGAGTCCCCGAAAGGTTCCTAGCCGAAACAGTAAGAGAAAGAGGAGAAATAGGATCTGAAGGTACTTTCTCGCATACTGAATATTCGTATTGGACCCAATGCGTTTTTTTCTCTTGGGCCTACCCTTTCCCACTTTAAAAATCCCACCGGCCTCGGTTATATTTTTAAATTTCACCTTTTTGTTACTTCCCCTAATAGTAGGCCCCACTGCTAACACAACGTTATCCAATGAACAACTCACCCTTGTTTCTCCCGAAATTGAATCGTTCTACCCTCCCTCCTTAAAATTCTCCATGCTATCCTCCTTAAAATGTTCCACGTTAGCACCCTTTTTTATTCCACACTGTCTACTTGACACATCACCCCCTTTACCGCTACAAAGGCTTTGTCAAAAGACACCTCCGCTATTTTTTCTACCTCCATACCTGAAACATCACCATTACCCCTATTTGCATCAACCATCCTTTTATCCAACGGTCCCCCTTCTTTACCCATATCGACATCTTCACCTTCCGGCCAAACCTCCTCCACCCAAACCTCCCCCTCTTCCAACTCATCCTCCCCAAAACCTTCTTTGGAACCCGCGTCGGAACTTGAACCCGGTCTTCGAACATCCGAAACCAACCTATTCCCCTGAAACAAATCACGTTGTTGACCTTCAAAACCAGCATCCTTTGATCTACTCACATTGCGATCGAATCTAGGAATAATGATGGTCTCATAATTCAAAAAATCTTTCTCTGTGCCACCCTCCAATCCATGGTCGGAACAGACAGAAGAAGAAAAGGGGAGAGAGAAGCTCTCCTTTCTCTCTAGAAATATTTGTTATTCAAATGTTTGGGGCCTGTACAACTAAAATTGTGATCAAGTATATATGGAGTAATTGAAATACATTCAAACATGAATAAGTGGATATGTCGAAGATTGTTTTTAATTCGTGGAGGTGGTTAATCTCTTTTCATAAATTAGTGGGTTATTTTAATTTTCAGGTTTGGAATATTCTACCTCTCACTTGTTTTGAGGAGTAGGAGGTGTACATGCTAATTTTTGGGCGGAATATCCCTTATACTTCTTTATTAATCTTATTGCTTATTAAAAAAAGTAATTGACAATAAAATCATATATACTTTTCTCCATTGAGAAAGCTTAGGTTGCAGTCAATATTATTTTCTAAAAGCTCCACCTTATTGAATTGGCTTATATACTTTTGCTAAAACATCTCATTTAGATACTTATTGTAAGGAAGTTAAATCATCTACCACAACAAAGATGTTCACAATGTTTCATATGTCTACATGTCTACTACAATACTGCAATTGATGCAGTGCTAGGTGCGGGTCTATATCTAATTTTAAAAATAAAATTATGCTTATATTCCACCGTTGTTTATTTGATTGAATTATGAAATCCACTTTATATCATGAAATTGAAAACTATGGTTAGGGCAGTCTTAAAGAACATCTAAGATGGACTATCCATCAAGACCTCAAATATATCAAAATTAAACTATGACTAAATAGAGTCTTATAAAATATTTTTCAGACTAAGTCGTCATTAAGTAAAGTGTCTATTTATTCTGCCATGATAATTAAACTATGGCTAATCAACAGAAGTTTTCCAAAATTTGGTATGACTCAAACTTGAGATCGAGAAGACTGTTTCAGTAAAGTATATGTGAATTGCATATATATGCCATTTTAATTCAGAATGAATAAAACTTACAAATACTAGATCATAACGATAACGCCAGAATTGAAATAACAACAAAAAAATAGTAAATCCAGTCATAATAACTGATTACAGATTTCTTCTAACACATTTTAAAACACTCATAAAATAGCGTAAAGCTTCAAAACCAACACAACGATGACTGTTATTAATTTTTCCTCCTTAACTTACAACAACAAGTGACTGAGACCATTTGTTAAAGCTGATGTTGAAGTCAAAGCAGCTTTCAGTATGCACAAACACTGCATTTGAAAAAAACATTATCAGTCAGTAATCTTGTACCATGAATTCAAACTCAAAAGTACACATAGAGTTTATTTTACTATTTACCTCCTTCATATCAATGGTGACGGTCTTTTCCTTGAGGTCATCAACAGAAACTTTCATACGATCGATTAATAATTTAGCAGAAATTGGAGATGAAGGTCCAATAACCAAGTCATCAGTAGCTAAGTACGTTCTTGGTCCCTTCACATAACCTTCCTTACTTCTTATATTTTGAAGCAACTGCATTGCATCAAATTTTCCACAATCTCCCCTGCATTCTTCACTAACGAAAAATTGATCATGGAAAATACTTTCTTCATAATTTTTACCTTGATAATAACAATAACAGTGTAGCCTTGGCTCCTTAATTGGCAATATCTTCTTGCTTGATTTGAACTCCGACATCAAGTGAGGATCAACAAGCCTATTCTTCGCTTCATCTGACATCAAATACTTGCTTTCATCTAATTCAGCTATACTATTGTACAATCCGTCAATGCTGGCTATAGAACTACATTCTCCTAATTTACGTACAATACCTCCCAATGGAAATGTGAGAAAACTTAAAAGTAAATCCGCAAAATCTTGTTCCCCATGAGCAAACAAAATCTTTCGATTTGACTTTCTTATAACTATCTGTACTGAGATATGTATATTATTGCTCTTCTCATTAAAGCAAGAGAAAAAAGACCTCTCAACGGATGGTTTCTTTCCTAGAAACACATCCGTCAAAGGTGACTTAGAAACCAAAGCACACTTCAGAAGATCCAGTACCTGGATAGTTATAAAAATAGTTATACTAGTACCAAATAAACTAATCAATTAAAAAAGAATAGAAGAAAATTTTAAATTTTTTGTATGTAAATCAAGCAAACATACAAAGAAATAAAAAAAAAAACCTTTGCCTTAGTGACATTTACAGTCATTTCCTTTGTAGGAGTTGAGATTATTCTGAAATTCTTGAGCAGAGAAAAACTTGTGTAAAGCATAGAATTTGGCATAATAATCAGATCATCAGCAATTACAAAAGTAGCAACATTGTTAACAAATCCTTTGTAGAAACGTTTCAGGGGAACTGAACTCTGAGTAATACCCCCACAGTCACAAATAGTATTTTCAGATTTGCTCAAATAATGGCATGTATTATAACAAAAATAAGTTTTGCACTTGAAGTACTGTGTGGGCGGAGTGTCGTCAATGTTTATTTTAAGAGTGCTGCAATAATCTTCAGACGAGTTCTTTGGTTGCAAGAAGATCTCTTTGTCTGTCTTTTCCCACAGACACCTTGTATCGAGATCTGCCACACTTTGATAGAGTGAGTTAAGACAACCAACAGTAACTGGTCCCATGCTTGAATCCTTCTGAACAAGTCTTGCAATGGTTCCCAATGGTAATGTTAAGAAGCTACATATAATGTCAACAAAGTCTTTCTCAGCTTCAGCAAACACAACTTTATAACTCTCTTCGTTCACTAGAAGTTTCAATGGCACGCATTCCTCCGTTTCAGTAGTAGCATCCATGATTGAAGATAGGTCACAAAATATAAGTTGTAAATTGATACTCAAACCAGAAAGAAAGTGTTTTATTGATAGTCACTATAAAAATTCTACTAATTAGAAGTGCAATGGGTTACAATTTTATTTTAAGCTAAGTTTTTATTTTAAACCACGACTTATTTATTGTCCATTAAATGTCAATTACTGAAATTTAGTTATTTGAATTCTCGGGAAAAAGGAGGTGATTAATGCATACAACCCTTGCGCTTTACAAGTAATGTGGCCGATTAAGTATCTCGTAAATTATTTAATTTAGTGGATAATATAAATAGGGAAGTTTAAGGGGTGATTAAGAATAGCGGACGGTTTAATGTGTTGAACTATTTATTTCAGAGTGATGGGTTTTAATTCATACATTTACAAACTACGACATGGCAAAAATATAAAATTAAAACTCTCTCGGATTAGGCCGCTTCCGTCCTAAATTTAATAAAGAAAAAATTATTTAATTTGAGAAAACTTGATAAATTATATGTTTATCGGATAACTTAAGTTCCTTATATTATAACCTTGGAGTAAATTATAATCCGAGTGAATTTGCATTTATCTTTCGTAACTTTTTTATTCTTCCTTATTAAAGATTTTGTATATTTGGCTCTTTACTAAAATGCTAACCAATGCCCTTGAGGCACTATTTAAGTGATTAAAGTGATAAGTTTTTATTGAAATGTGTATATTTATAATACATTGAAAATGTATTGAAAATTGAAATGTTTTCTTATTTAGTATGCTTAAAGAGTGCCCTGAGGGCATTGGTTAGCAAAACCCTTATTTTTAACATATCTTTATTTCAATAATAATTACTTAGTAAGAACATTCTCTTTGTTATTTTCTTATTTTACTTCGTAATAATGGGTATGTTTGTTTATGCTTTTAAAAAAATGAATATTTTGTTATATTTTTAGAAATGAATTTTATAAAATTGTGTTTTAAAATAATGAAAAGATTTTTTTATATTTTTTTTTGACTTAAAACGTAGTGAACTAGTTTTACACTATCACCCAATAGAAAGTCATCAATCAACTATATTTTTAATTTTTTTTTTAAATATAAAAATGATTTAATTATATATATATATATATATATATATATATATATATATATATATATATATTTTAAGATATATGATGGTGATTCGTTGACAGTGTAAAAATATTTTACACTGTTAGTGAATCACCCATTTTCTCTTTATTTTTTCTAAATTGAAAGACTAGTTTTGACATCCTGTACCATAAATATATATTATTGAAAATAAAAAATATAGTCGAAATCGTTTTTTTTTTTAAATTTGTATTTTAAATATAATTTTTATGAAAAACTATTTGAAATAACTTTAAAATTAAGTGATTTTTTTTTATTTTGATATCCAAAAAAATTTCACTAAAATGATAAAATATCTAAAATAACATTTTAAGAATAACTATTCAAACCAAATTTTCATTTGAAGCTTTTATGAAAATAAAATTATAAACTTTTTTTTACAAAATTATATTACATTATAAAAATCTTTTTTAAAAACAGCCAAACAAACGGGCCCAATGTGTCTCTACTTACAACTATTAGTGGTATTTTGTCCATTCATTTATTTGTATTCTTTTTTATGGCTATATTTTCAAATATATAAAAATATATGTGAATTAAATCGAATCCTTTTTAATGTTATATGAGACATGATTTTTGTGAGATATTGGATCGAACTCTAGTATGGTCGAAGGGTAACTTTTGATTCGACAATTTGACAGGATCTTAGCATGCCATCGAAGTCTGTTCACATGCTGTAGTCGAAGGCCTGCAATGATGTAATCAAAGTATGCAGTAGTCGAAATGCTAGGATTGTTAGTGTGTCGAATTGGGCATATTTGTTAAGCCCAATTATTTAAGTTAGTTTATGCCCTAAGTTAGCTTATGTAATGGGTCTGTGTGTAAAAGCACATTAGTTTAGTATGTTAGTTTTATTACAATAGCATGCTAGTCTCTCATCATTGCACACTGCAAATCCTAATTACGGTGAGAGATGTTATTTACTACTATGTAACACTTGTAATATCGTTTCAAAGAGAAAGTAAAGAATAGTAGTTTATAACTAATTTGATTGTGTTCTTCTTACTTTCCTCTTTTCTATGTAACACCCACCTAAACCACGCAACAATTAAATAAATATTTCAGAGTACATGAAACAAAGGTGCCACAATTCAATTTAAAAAAACAAACATCATACGTCATTGTCATGCATTCACTGAGGAAATTCAACATAATTCATCATAACTCATAAAATAATCTCATGTCAACACAGCGGAAATCCAACATTCGGATGAGTATAACATCTTTAATACCACATCCCATAATACAACCAAGATCATAAAAATATAGTTATTAAAACGTGAACCCTAAGCTAGTGTTCCCCAGTGTTACAATTATCAGAGCATGACACTTGACGCTAAACTAACACACTGACTCAGGAGCTACTCCTCACCAAGTCGAAAGTCGCTATCTTCAATCTGAAAATGTAAACATGTAAGGGTGAGTCTCATTCGAAATTAATAAGTATTATACAGTCATAAGTAATAAAACATCATAGCATTATCATTCACACAATCACAACATCTATTCAGATTTATAACAACTGATCAAGCACCAAAACAAACACATCACCAAGTATAATACACAATCGTTTGATCATACTATATTATCATGCACATGAATGAACTGACACTATGCATGTGGTACCATACATGGGCTAAACCCATCCAACTGATCTATTCATCATCAAGATACAGTCCACCCAACACAAATTCCGCACAATGGGAATTATGCCCACCATTTGATCCACAACATCACCGGGATCCATCACCAAAATGCGTATGAATGAATGCACACATAAGACATACTTACAACATCACTGATCCGATGAATCACATCGTCTCACATAACTCAACATAGTTATCACCAACAAGTATGTACATGTATCATGCATCATTCAAAACAAATCAATCACCATTATACGATCAAAACTATCACCACATGTTCATATTATACACACATTATCAATATTATAATCATGTTGTCACAACATCTCCATTGGACCAAAATGAACAATACCATCACCACTAACTCACCAAAAGCAACACCGAATGATACATTCGGTTCCAACACCATCCACAATTATATCACACAATCATATCAACGTGTATTCAATTCTATCATCATGATTATTCAATTATATCATATATAATCATGTCAAAACACCACCCAATCAAAATGAAATTCAATGTGGTTACATCACCATACAACACATTGTTACATTTACACATATATATGTACACAATGCTACAATCCATCAACTAAATTAAATCAACATTTAAAATAAAATAGGGCCACTTCCCATTTCATCCATTCATCACATAAAGCTTTAAATTAGCTTCGCAACGCTCAAAACGGTGCTCAAAACGGATGTACGGTTTGAAAGTTATGACCCTTAGAAAATTTGTCAAAAATTGAATGTTATGCGTCGACGCAAACCTCCTTCAGGTCGACGCATTGGATTTTCTGTCTCCCTCGGGTATGTGCATGTTGACCCTATAGGTCGACGCATGCGGTCACTCAGGTCGACACAAAATGATACTTAGGTCGACGCATCTGACGCTTAGGTCGACGCATTCTTCGCAGATGCATAATTTTTCTGCGATTTTAACATATTTCTTCTCCCAATCTCATCCAAATCTCACCAAAATGGTCTCATACCAAAAACTCATCAATTAACATAACATAATACAAATATAGCATGTTTTAGAAGTCATCTAACACCAAACCATTCATCAAATTCATCAATTGCATCAAATCAACATAAACAACCTAAATTCCTCAAAACCCCAAAAACCAAAACATGCAATCGAACCAAACAACAATCCCAATCAGTTCACTACCCCTGATTATATAATAATCACTAACCCGAAGAGTCCCCTCTTACCTTTGATTTGAATCTTCGAAGGTCCTCTTCTTACTCTTCTTCTCCTTTTCACGTATCTTCTATGTTTCTCAGACTTTGCCCTTTTGTTTCTAATTTCCCTTTTTCACAATTCCTTTTATTTTATGAAAACATATAATAAATTAGTAATGGGCTCACTCACTTAGCACCCCCACATTACTAACACCACCATTTGGCCCAACGACTAACATTTTATAATTTCCCAATAATTCCAATAAAAATACCAATAATCCAAGAATTAATTTAAACTCCAATTAAATTAATAAATGTAAAATATGGGGTGTTACAACTCTCCCCCACTAAAAGAGTTTTCGTCCTTGAAAACATACTCCCGGTGAAAAGTTACGGATAGGAGTCCTTCATCTGACTCTCTAGTTCCCAAGTAACATTTTCCTAGTCGATCCTCAAAATTCATTTGACATAACTAACATAAAGCATGCCTCATGCATTCAATCTCTGCCCTTACGTCGGATTCGACCAATCCAAAGGTGTACCACTCACTATATCTCCAAAAAGGTTAACAATAATAGAACATTGAGGTATGTCATACCCCAAAATTTGCCTTCCATATTCCATTCACAATGACTCAAAGTTCAAGATTCAGTCCCAAAGATTACTCATTCAAAAGTCCAGATGATCCACAGTCAACTAGTTTGACCTTAAAAAAAGTCAACCATAATCAGAGCATAGTCAAAGCCTCCCAATTTTGGTCAACATCAAGTATGTGAAGAATAACCATCATTTGATCAAAGATTGATCATGATTCCATTAATAGAAACTCAGAGATGAACAAACACAAAAAGGTTCAAATTAGGGTTTCTTAGGAGAAAGTTAACCCAACTTTGACTGGGCATAACTTTCACATGGAGCATCAAAAATTCCCCACTCAAAGCCTATTTTGAAGGAAATTGGATTCTCTACAACTTTGTCTCTCACAAGCCAGGGCTAGAAATGATTCATTTGAGAGATACAGTGCAAAAGATTACAGGTCATTTTCAGGCATCCTCCAAAAGCAGTTTTTTCCCAAAGAGGATATGATAAAGATAAAAGCTCCAAATGAAAAATATATTCCAAAGTGGCTTATAGAGGACCTCTTGAGGTTTCCAAAAAGTATTAGAACTCCCTCATAGCTTAAAAATTGAGTGAGATATGCTTGATCAAAGTTGGTGGATTTTGGAGGACCAAATGTGGAAAAGAAGGTTCAAATTGAGAAACTTTGCAAATGGGCCTATGGTTTTTGATACAATCTTGGTCCACAAGTCATTAGCATGCCCAAAATCATTTGCCACGAAATTTAGCATTATATTTGATTTAATATGATTTTTATTTCATTTTAATGATTTAATTAAATTATAAATCAAATATTTTGGTAGAAAATATATTTTGATGATTTCCAATCACCATTTATGACAAAATATAATATATTTTCGTGACTAATTAATTGGGAAAGAATAAATCAGAATTGGCCAAATATGGTAGCTTATTATTCAAGAATAAGATCAATTTTCATAAACATGGCAATATTGGATGCAAATGCTTTGGGCTTTGTTTTTTAACCTAATTCTATTGTCCTATAAGTATACAATACCTAGCAACAGAATAGGGGACGAATTTCTGCACAGAGAACTATCATCAAGAACACAAAAAAGTCACAAAAATTTTAAATCGGTTTTGGAGAATCAGAAGGTTGCAAGGGGAATTAAAGGTTGCAAAAGGTTCGTGGGATCGTTCTGAAGCTGTGTGGATCATTACACTACATCAACAACCCCAGAATACCTCCATATAAGCCCAGGTAAGTCGCGACTAAGCTGAGTTCGATTGCAATGATTCATGCGTTCTCAATGGTTTTTGATTGCGTATTATAGTTTGTATGCATGCTCTGAACGTTTCTGGACCGGTTGTTTGAATTTTTATGCGTTATAATACGATCGGCCATTGAAGGCCGAGGGAAGTTTTAGGGTTTCAAATCAGGGCTTTTTGTTAGGGAGAAAATTATGTCAAATTGAACGTGTGGTTGAATTCGTATGGTCTAGAGGAGATGTTATAGATAGGTGCGAAACATTTATGTGCAAGCATGTCGTATTCGCTATTTTTGTGGTGCATAGGCTACGAAACAAACTTGCAGCGAATCCGTAGCAAACTCGTAGTGGGTTCTGCAGGAATTTGCAGATGTAATGGGGAAGACGAGTGCGTGGCATCACGCTATTCGTTGATTCAAATTTGCGCGCCTCTTTTTTTGGCTAGCTGGCAACGATTGTACATAGTAATTGTTACCCATGCTATTAACAACTAACTGAGTTAGTTGAAGTGGTAAGGTGCGTGTGGTGGTCACTCAAGGGTCCAGGGTTCGATCCCTGGCCCTCTCATATTATTTTTTCTTGGATTTTCCTCTCTGATTCCATGCGCCCTACACCCAAAGATCCCACCATGTGCCCTCAGATCTAAACCTTCCATTCACCACTAACTTAGATCCCACGTCCAGGATCTGGTGCCCTATACCATAGTCCTTCCAGCCTGTCACACTGAATCCTAATCCTATTAGGTTAATTAATTTTAATTATTTATTTTGTTTTAATTAAAATACCTTTTAATATATATTAACTATATAATAATTATTTTTATAAATAAATTATTATGTGATATTTATATTAAAATGACAATTTGTTGTTCGTTCCGATTAAATTAATTAATCGCTATGGTCAATGATAATTTTAATTAAAATTCAATTTAATTAAAATGCAATTCAATTATAATCGATTAAATGGTTGCAACTATCTTATTAGTTGTGATGATTAATTCTTTTTCTAAACTTCAAATTTGTTATTCTTTTTAATCGAATTAATCGATTGCGAGGGGTAACAATGCAAATCAATTCATAATTATTAAAAAATATCCTAATTCGTTATTAGTGATAATCAAATCAATTGATTAAAATTGGTAACGATGCACTTACTAATCTGTTGACTATGGTAATTGAATCAATCGATTATCGCGGTTAATAGTGCTAAATCAAATCAGGGTTGTACGCCCAAACACTCAAAATACACTAAACCACATTACTACGGATTTTTATCCCTGCAAACACTGCGATGTTCACAACTACGATAAGGTAACTCAAAGTACCTTTGAACATTCGCATTTCAAAACAACTTTAAAACAAATTCAAATACATTCGATTCAACTCTAAGGCTTACAATCCTGTGCCCGAACTACGTTGACTCTGATCCTCCATAAGGAGGTACGTAGGCACTTGGCAACAAGACGAGTCCCCTTCCTCCAAAATCTTAATCATGTCTTTAACCCTACTAATTGTTTGTTACCTTTCTTTATGTTTTAGCCATAAACTGTTACCTTAGATTCAAAGCCATAGGAAAGGGTTGAGGGTGCCTAACACCTTCCCTCGACCTGAATATAGTATCTTACCCTGATCTCTATACTACGTAGGGTTTCCTATTCGCCCTTCAGAATAGGTGGCGACTCTAAACCTTTCAATTTTAGGGCAGGTTGCTACAAGGTACAACCCCTACAATGCACCCAATTACCGAATAATATAATTACACAACCATGGTATGATCACACCTGATCAACACAGCAGTAATGCATTCCATCTACTGAACGCACCACCCTTAGACACACTTTTCCATCTGAGCGATAAAATAATACTTACACTTCTCACCAACTGTTTCCTTCAAGAAACTAAATAATGATATTCCTATACCATTGAATTTCAACTATCTAACTCCTCTCAAGTCACACTAGCAATTACCCAACTCATTTACATTCTGCTTTTGCTGCACTATTCTGATTACTCGTTACAACCATCATTACCAATTAGATTTCTGAGTTTGACCCAATTATGGCTCTCTACTCATTCATTCAAGAATCATTCTTTACCATCCATGGTACTAATTTACCACTCAGTAACGCTTACTCGCATCCAAAAACAAATCCTTGATTTACTTCCTCCATTTAAACATCCCAACCATCAGAACGAGTACACACAAGTAATCATAATCACATTCACTGACCTCAATATACCATTGCTTACAAAATAGCTCAAACTGAGTTCCACTCTTCTCTAAGAATTAAATCAACTTCGTCCTTCATAGAGTATACTTCCTCATTATATCTGGAATCTACAATAACACCTTACAACAGCACAAAATTATTATAGCATCATATGGTATCAACACATCGTCTTAACTTTGTCGAATACATACTCTTCAACCATGTACAACCACAATAACATTCATCATCTCGACAATTATTCAGAAGAGTTCTAATCCTTTGGCACAACATCCTTACATCCACGAGATTCTAAATCCAACATATAGATCAATACATATTCTCAACGTATGCTCCTGTTATTTTAATTCCTCACTACTCACGAGTAGTACTCATAACACTACTCCACATCACACTTTCGCTGTGCGACTCTGATTACCCGTCTTAATTCATTTGTCCATCATGTTGCAATCTCTCATATTCAGCTCTTCATAAGTTTGTACAACATGGCGAGCGATTATTCTCACGGTTTAATATCCATCATTACTTATACCATTAAGGTAACAAACAATTTCATCCCATCCATATGATTCCGTCTACTATCAACAAAAGATTAAGGGTGATCAAGTCCTCAATTTGTCAATAGATAGCCGACAACCATATTTAAGCATAAATTGTCGTTACTACATAATAGTGTCCTTTCTGAGTTTGCACTCAAACTCATTAACATCGTCATAGTCCAATAATTCACTGCGGTGTCTTCTTCTAGAATATTCTTTCAAGGCTCCAAAAACATCAGGAACACAAACCCGATCACCAAACCACATTATACTATGCTCGTCGATTCTTAATACACCGCCTTTACCTCGATAATTCAAAGTCAACTTATCGATCGACTCAACTTCAGTTGTCTGATCTCCTCTAATCTCGTCAAGAATACCACTAGTCAGCTTTAGCATACCCAATCTAACACTATTAGGAGTACCTTTACATACCAACTCAAACCTCGGAATTGTTCAATCAAATCCAATTCTCGCACTATTAGCATAGGCACGTGTAAGAACTTCCTGCTTTACGCATCAGCAACTACGTTCGCTGTACTCGGATGGTAATTTAGTTCAAAATCATAATCTAACAAAATTCTAACCATCTTTGTTGCCTCATATTAAGCCTTTTCTGATCAAAGAGGTACCTCAGACCCTTATGATCACTAAACACTTCGAATCTCAAACCAGACAAATAATGTTACTGCAACTTCAAAACAAAACCATGGCTGCCAACTCTAAATCATGAGTCGGATAATTCCTTTCATGCACTTTGAAATGTCTCGACGCATAAGCTACTACTTGCTGACTTTGCATCAATACACCACTCAAACCCATCCGTGACGCATCACAAATACGACTTCAATCGTTCTAAAGTGTAATTCACCTTTACTACTAATTCAGTCCTCACTAAGATCTATCGGCACTCAAATCATCTTTATGACCGAACATCTCATCAACTTATTCATCAATATCATGTTCTTCTCAACTTTGTTTCGAACAATCGCGGTAGTAAGCATTCCTATCCAACAAATTTCACGTTTCCTTAACTGACCTCAGAATATCTCCTCATAGGATCACTCTACTGTATTTATAAATCTCCCATAAGGTAGAATAAAATCTTTCCTCCTCGTAGGTTCAAACGGCACACTAATCCGATGCTCGGAACTCAAGATATGAATTTTCCAACATCGTCCAAAATACAACATCAACATCTTGCAGCGACACTCTATACGATACCTCCAAAACTTCTCGAATAGAATATTCAATTCCTAAAATTGCTTCTTGTTAGAACAAGATTTGTTCTGATCAATATTCTTAGTTTTGATGATGACAAGGATATGAATTTTGTATGAGATAATGTGGTACTCTAATACTATGCAATTTCCGTTTCAGGAATTATACAAAGAGTATGCACAAAATCAGCGCAAGAAGCACTGGCTCAGAAGGTTCAGCATGCAACATTAGAACATGGTCTGGAAAGACATCAGAAGATGGTCAAGCAGAATCAGAACATGGGTCTATGGAAGCATCAGAAGAACCTGAGATCAGAAGCAGAATCACTGAAGTTCTCATGGTATCACGCTCAGAAGCACTTCAAGGTCAAAAGACAAGAAGATGCTCTGCACCAAGATGTTTGACTCTGATGATATTCAAACGTTGTTTACACAAACATTATATCAGAAGCAAGTACAAGATGGCAGGCTACGCTGACTGACAAAAGGAACGTTAGAAGCTATTAAAGGCAACGTCAGTGGACACAGCGGAAACAAGGCTCGAGGTAGTTGACAAATGAGTGAAACATTAAATGCAATGCTGTACGGATTACGCAAAGCATTAAATGCTCCCAACGGTCATCTTCTCAAGTGCCTATATATATGAAGTTCTGATGAGAAGCAAGGTTACGAAGTTACGAACTCTGAACCAACTTGCACATACGCTGTCAAATTCAAAAGCTCTCAAACTTCATCATCAAGCTCACTACATTGCTGTTGTAATATATTAGTGAGATTAAGCTTAAACTTTAAGAGAAATATCACAGTTGTGATTATAGCTTTTCAGAAGCATTGTAATACTCTTAGAATTTGTTTACATTAATTTGTAAAGGACTAGAGTGGTCAGGGTGTTGATCAGTATACTCTAGAAAGTCTTAGCAGTTGTCTAAGCAGATTGTTCCTAGAGTGATCAGGTTGTGATCAGGATACTCTAGAAGACTTAGAGAGTCTCTAAGTGGAAACTATTGTAATCAAGTGTGATTAGTGGATTAAATCCTCAGGTGAGGTAAATCACTCCAAGGGGGTGGACTGGAGTAGTTTAGTTAACAACGAACCAGGATAAAAATCATTGTGCAAATTGTTTTTATCTTACAAGTTTTAAAGCTACACTTATTCAAACCCCCTTTCTAAGTGTTTTTCTATCCTTCAATTGGCATCAGAGCGCCGGTTCTAAGGTGCAAGCACTTAACCGTGTTTAGAAAAGATTCAGGAAGAGAAAAACGCTTCAGTAAAAGATGTCTGGTGAAATTCCAACAACTACATCTACATCTGGCTCTGCTGAGCAATACAATGGTAACAATGGTTACACTAGACCACCAGTATTTGATGGTGAAAACTTTGAATACTGGAAAGATAAACTGGAAAGTTACTTTCTTGGTCTAGATGGTGAACTATGGGATCTTCTGATGGATGGTTACAAACATCCAGTAAAAGCTTCAGGCGTAAGGCTTACCAGACAAGAAATGAATGATGATCAAAAGAAGCTTTTCAAGAATCATCATAAATGTATGACTGTTTTGCTGAATGCTATCTCTCATGCTGAGTATGAGAAGATATCTAACAGGGAAACTGCCTATGATATATATGAGTCATTGAAAATGACCCATGAGGGAAATGCTCAAGTCAAGGAGACTAAAGCTCTTTCTCTAATCCAGAAGTATGAAGCCTTCAAGATGGAGGATGATGAAGATATTGAGAAGATGTTCTCAAGATTTCAAACGCTAACTGCTGGATTGAAAGTTCTGGATAAAGGCTACACCAAGGCTGATCATGTAAAGAAGATCATCAGAAGCTTACCCAGAAGATGGGGTCCAATGGTGACTGCATTCAAGATTGCAAAGAATCTGAATGAGGTTTCTTTGGAAGAGCTAATCAGTGCCTTGAGAAGCCATGAAATAGAGCTGGATGCAAACGAGCCCCAAAAGAAAGGTAAGTCTATTGCATTAAAATCTAATTTTAAAAAATGCACTAACGCTTTTCAGGCTGAAGAAGTAGATTCTGAGGAATCAGAATCAGAAGAAGAAGATGAACTGTCCATGATCTCCAGAAGGGTAAACCAACTCTGGAAGAGCAAGCAAAGGAAGTTCAAGAGCTTCAGAGGTTCAAAGAAATTTGAACGAGGAGAATCTTCTGGTGGCAGAAGATCTGACAAGAAGAAAGTTGTCTGCTATGAGTGCAATGAGCTTGGACACTTCAAGAATGAATGTCCAAAACTTCAGAAGGAGAATCCCAAAAAGAAGTTTCATAAGAAGAAAGGTCTTATGGCAACATGGGATGATTCTGAATCTGAATCAGAATCAGACTCTGAAGGAGAGCAAGCCAACTTTGCACTGATGGCCACAGTGGATGATGGATCAGAATCTACATCAGAATCAGATTCTGAAGAGGTATTTTCTGAACTTTCTAGAGATGAATTAGTTTCCAGTTTGACTGAACTTCTGGAACTCAAGGCTCACCTTAGTATCAAATACAAAAAGCTGAAAAAGCAATTTGAATTTGAAACTAAGAAGTTGGAATCGGAGAATTTTGAACTGAAGGAAAAAGTTTTAAATCTATCCAAAAATAGTGGATCTCCTTCTGAATCAGAAAAATCCATTCCTAGTCTAAATCATATTCTGAAAGAATATGACTCGAGCTTCAGAAAGTTCTTATCTAGAAGTATTGGCAGAAGTCATCTTGCTTCTATGATATATGGTGTTTCTGGAAACAGAAGGTTTGGTTTTGGCTATGAGGGTGATACCTCACATAAATTTGAACCTGTTGATGATATGAAAATCACATACAAGCCTTTGTATGATCAGTTCAAATATGGCCATGCACATGATATTAGGCTCACTTCACATGCACATAGTTTTAACACTGTACACACCAAGAAACATGTGACACAACCTAAGAAATATCATGCTGACAAACCTAAAGAATATCATGCTGTTCCTCCTGTTAACTATTATGCTAAACCCAAGTTCAATCAGAACTTGAGGAGAACTAACAAGAAAGGACCCAAGAAATTGTGGGTACCTAAGGAGAAGATAATTTCTGTTGCAGATATTCTTAGCTGCAAAGAGGACAAAGCACAAAATGTCATGGTACCTGGAATCTGGGTGCTCGCGACACATGACGGGAAGAAGGTCCACATTCCAAGACCTGGTGCTTAAACCTGGTGGAGAAGTCAAGTTTGGAGGAGATCAGAAGGGCAAGATCATTGGCTCTGGAACCATAAGTTTTGGTAACTCTCCTTCCATAACTAATGTACTTCTTGTAGAAGGATTAACGCATAACTTATTGTCCATAAGTCAATTAAGTGACAATGGTTATGATATAATCTTCGATCAAAAGTCTTGCAAGGCTGTAAGTCAGAAGGATGGCTCAATCCTATTTACAGGAAAGAGAAAGAACAACATCTATA
This sequence comes from Vicia villosa, assembly GCF_029867415.1. Taxonomy (NCBI): domain Eukaryota; kingdom Viridiplantae; phylum Streptophyta; class Magnoliopsida; order Fabales; family Fabaceae; genus Vicia; species Vicia villosa. The sequence continues at coordinate 88,844,089 of NC_081185.1, read as the reverse complement.
AGATTGATCTTTCAGATCTTGAGAAGCAGAAGGTGACTTGCCTTATGTCTGTTTCTGAAGAGCAATGGGTCTGGCACAAAAGATTAGGACATGCTAGTTTGAGAAAGATCTCTCAGATTAACAAACTAAATCTGGTCAGAGGGCTCCCAAATCTGAAATATAAATCAGATGCTCTTTGTGAAGCATGTCAAAAGGGCAAGTTCTCCAAACCTGCATTCAAATCTAAGAATGTTGTCTCTTCCTCAAGGCCGTTAGAACTTCTGCATATTGATCTGTTTGGACCAGTCAAAACAGCATCTATCAGAGGGAAGAAATATGGATTAGTCATCGTAGATGATTATAGCCGCTGGACATGGGTAAAGTTCTTAAAACACAAGGATGAGTCTCATTCAGTGTTCTTTGAATTCTGCACTCAGATCCAAACTGAGAAGGAGTGCAAAATCATAAAGGTCAGAAGTGATCATGGTGGCGAATTTGAGAGAAGATTCTTTGAGGAGTTCTTCAAAGAAAATGGTATTGCCCATGATTTCTCTTGCCCTAGAACTCCACAGCAAAATGGAGTTGTAGAGCGAAAGAATAGGACTCTGCAAGAAATGGCCAGAACCATGATCAATGAGACCAATATGGCTAAGCACTTCTGGGCATAAGCAATAAACACTGCATGTTATATTCAGAATAGAATCTCTATAAGACCTATTCTAAATAAAACTCCTTATGAATTGTGGAAGAACAGAAAGCCCAACATTTCATATTTTCATCCTTTTGGATGTGTGTGTTTTATTTTGAATACTAAAGATCATCTTGGTAAGTTTGATTCTAAGGCACAAAAATGTTTTCTTCTTGGATATTCTGAACGCTCTAAAGGCTACAGAGTATACAATACTGAAACATTGATTGTAGAAGAATCAATCAATATCAGGTTTGATGATAAGCTTGGTCTTGAAAAACCAAAGTAGTTTGAGAATTTTGCAGATATAGATATTGTCATATCAGAAGCTGAAGAACCAAGAAGCAAAGCTCCAGAAGCTGAAAGTCTCAGAAGCAATGGATCAGAAGATCAAGTTGTTCCATCTTTAGAGAATCTCAGGATTTCTGAAGAGCCAACAGTCAGAAGATCATCTAGACTTTCATCAGCTCACTCAGAAGATGTGATCCTTGGAAAGAAAGACGATCCCATCAGAACTAGAGCATTCCTTAAGAACAATGCAGACTGTCAATTAGGTCTTGTCTCTTTGATAGAGCCAACTTCTGTTGATCAAGCTGTAGAAGATCCAGACTGGATAATTGCCATGCAAGAAGAACTAAATCAGTTTACAAGGAATGACATATGGGATTTGGTTCCTAGACCAAAAGGATTCAACATCATTGGTACTATACAGAAGTGGTAAGAAACAAAGCCAGACTGGTGGCTCAGGGATATAGTCAGCAAGAAGGGATTGACTATACAGAAACCTCTGCACCAGTGGCCAGGTTAGAATCTATTCGCTTATTAATCTCCTTTGCCACTCAACATAACATCACTCTGTATCACATGGATGTTAAGAGTGCCTTCTTAAATGGTTATATAGATGAGGAAGTCTATGTCCACCAACCTCCTGGTTTTGAAGACTCTAAATCTCCAGAACATGTTTTCAAACTCAAGAAATCATTGTATGGATTGAAGCAAGCTCCCAGAGCTTGGTATGAAAGATTAAGTTTTTTCCTTCTGGACAATGGCTTCACTAGAGGACAAGTTGACACAACTCTCTTCTGTAAAACATCTAAGAAGGATATTTTAATTTGTCAAATTTATGTTGATGATATTATCTTTGGAACATCTAATGCCTCACTTGGAAAGGAGTTTGCTAAGTCTATGCAGGCTGGATTTGAAATGAGTATGATGGGTGAACTCAAGTATTTCCTTGGGATTCAAATCAACCAAACTTTTGATGAAACTTATGTTCATCAAACGAAGTATGTGAAAGAACTCCTGAAGAAGTTTAATCTTTCTAAAAGCAAAGAAGCCAAAACTCTTATGCATCCAACATGTGTCCTAGGTAAGGATGAGGTAAGTAAGAAGGTAGATCAGAAGATGTACAGAGGTATGATTGGATCTCTTCTATACTTAACTGCTTCTAGACCTGACATTCTATTCAGTGTTTGTTTGTGTGCCAGATTCCTATCAGATCCTAGAGAATCTCACTTAACTGCTGTTAAGAGAATTCTGAGGTATCTGAAAGGTACTACTAACATTGGCTTAGTCTACAGAAGATCTAAAGAATACAACTTAGTAGGATTCTGTGATGCTGACTATTCTGGAGACAGAATTGCAAGGAAGAGCACTTCTGGAAGTTGTCAATTTCTTGGAAGTCATCTGATCTCCTGGTACAGCAAGAAGCAAGCTACAATAGCTCTTTCAACAACAGAAGCAGAATATGTTCCTGCTGCTGGTTGTAGCACACAAATGCTCTGGATGAAGAGTCAGCTAGAAGACTATCAGATATATGAGAGTAACATTCCTATCTTTTGTGATAATACTTCTGTTATATGTTTATCTAAGAATCCTATCTTACATTCCAAAGCTAAACATATTGAGATTAAACATCATTTCATAAGGGACTATGTTCAGAAGGGTGTTATATCTTTAAACTTTGTGGATACAGACCATCAATGGGCTGATATCTTTACAAAACCCCTGGCTGAAGATAGGTTTAAATTCATTCTGAAAAATATCAGTATGGATTTATGCCCAGAATGAGAAGATGAGAAGATCTCTGTATGAGTATCTTCTGAAATGTGTTAGGACTAGGCAATCATAAGAAGTTCTGATACTAATCAATTAGAAATTTTGTTATTACTAACGTTTCATTATCTAAGTTGATTCAGAAGTTCTTTTAAAGAAAAACAGCTGTCACCAGTCTTTCCAGAAAATGAACACGTGTTCTCTATTTTTGGACAAGCATGCGTGTAGTTGAGGAGACGTCGCCCTAGGTAACTGTGCAAATCATTTCACTTTGTCACATTATCTCTCTTAGTTTCATTTCTCATTAAATGCTCATTAATGTCTTTTTTCTTGTAACCATTTCATTTAAAACAGTTTTCTTTTTTCTTTAATTTTAATTTCTTTTTCAAACCGTTTAAATAACGCGCTTCATCTTCATTTCATTCTTTTCACTCTCTCTCCATTTGTGTATCTCTCTCTCTGCATTTGTTTCCGTCAAACCCTAGTTTCTGATTTGATCTCAAAGCATAATCATCATGTATTCATCTTCAAGTTCTTCAAGCCCAGTAGAAAGACTCACTTCTACTCAGATTCTTCTACGCAAATATGGGTATGCTCCTTTGAAAACATGCATGATTCCCACTGACGAACTGGAAGTTCTTTGTGAATCTGCTGTGGACTTCAACAACCTTAGAGCAAATGGTTTTCTGTGTGACGTCAGAATATTGGAGCAAGGATGGTCGAAATATCTTGATAGATTGGTTGGACCAATTTATCCTGAACTTGTGAAGGACTTCTGGGTACATGCAACGGTTACCCCAACTTCTATCATTTCCTTCGTGCTAGGGCATGAAGTGGTTATTGCTGAAAAGCTCATCAGGAAGCTGTACAATCTGAATGATGAAGAAGGTTGGTCTGGTCTTCAACCTGGAACGGTTAACTGGTATCAAGTTGAAAATCAAATCTCTCTTGCCTTCGGAGCTGAATCTCATAAAACGGGCACTTTGAGGCCGTTTTATCAAGTATGGGCTGAGATTATTCTGGGTTCTCTTCACCACAGAAAGAAGATGTTCTCACCCTCCGCCTACATCAGTCCGGATCACAAGTACACTCTCTTCTGCATTGGCAGAAATATAGAACTCAACATCTCTCACATTTTGTTTGAGAATCTGAAGTCTGCTATTTTTGAGTCAAGAGAAGAAGAAAGGGTTAAGTACCCTCATATTCCAAGGAACACTATTCCTTTCGCCAGAATGATATCTGACATTCTGACTGAAAGCAATCTGCTGGATTCCATCAGGACCCTTGATGCGTCCCAATTTCTTGGAGTAGTTCAGGGTCCCGTCTTCAACGGTGTGGATTTGTTCAGACTTGATCTCATCCAGACGATATCTTCTGTTGGTACAAGCTTTCCTGACATTCTGTCAAGGAGAGTTCCTGTTGAAGGTTTTGCCAAAGTGTTCCATCGAGAACTTCACAAGGCTGTCAAGCATCACTTGGAAGATTCTGTACGGAAGCAATCAGAAGTTGATCCTGCTTGGATCTGTGGCAGAGTACTTCTGTCCAAAGCTGATCTTCAGAAGAAGGATCAGAAGAAACAGCAGGCCAGGCTAAAAAGAAAGGCTCAAGAAGATGAGGCCAAGCAAGTCAAGAAGCTGAGGGTCACCTATGATCCTGACAAGGTGAACTCTCCTGAATACAGGCAGCAGAAGATCAGAGATTCGTTTCGTACTCCCAAATCAACAAATGCTCCTTCTGCATCACTTACAAGGCATGTCTTTACACCTCCTCCTTCTGTTCCTCAATCTTCTACCCAACCACTTTCTTCTGAACCACAAAATACCTTCTCTATACCTAATCCTCTTCCACCTTCTCTTTCCTCTCCAGTCTTAAACCCTACTCCACTGAGTATCCTTCCCCCAACTCCTTCTGATAAACCATCTTCATCAACCCCAATCATAATAATTCCTTCTTCTCCTACCCCTATCGCAGATATTCCTTCATTCTCAATCATCCACACAGATATCCCATCCTCCTCTAACACCACACCTTCACCTTCTCTATCCCATCCCCTACCTACCAGAAAATCCAACCCCTACTGCCTTCTCTACCCTGACTACAAATTCACCTTCAATCCACCTGAACCTGAACCCCATATCTACCTGGAGCTGTTCAGATATGAGGTGATTAGCAGGCTGGATCTTCTGAAGGATGCCTTCTTCAGTGGTCTTGATGATGTTTATATGCGAAACCTCTGGAGAAACTTTCGCCAGGATTTTCAAGTAGGAGCTATGGGAGTACAGAAGAGACTAGTGGCTGCTGCGCCTGGTTCTGCTCGATATCTTCTGGAGGGTGACAATGGTATCTACTATAATCCCCTCAGAAACTGTGTTACTGCTAAGGAGAAGAAGTTTGTGGATGAACTGGAGGAAGCAAGAATTGCTGCCGCAATGGAAGCAAATCCTTGCAGGGAAATTGTGGTATGGAAGCCTCACTACTCTATTCTGCTAGGAGATTTCAAGACTCTCTTTGACTTTCTGAGGGAAAATCCTTCTGTGGAAGACCCAAGCTTGGTCATTCCATAAGTTGTTGACCCACCAGAAGTTGAAGGACCTTCTGCCCCCAGGAATCTTGCTGCCATTCTTCAGGCACTTGAAGATGGAGATTCTGAGGTTCCAGCTGCAGAATATGGAGATGCTTCTATGCAAGAAGCAGATGCTGATGATCATGTTGCTGAAACAATTCCTGTTGAGGAAAATCAAGCAAATGATCTAACTATGGAAGCTGCAGATCACAATGTCATTCCTGTGAATAGAAGTTGTGAAGCTTCTTCTGATGAACCTTCCCGTCTTGCAAGAACTCTGGAAGTTATTCAGAAGAACCAGGAAGAGCAGAGATCTATCAATGCTGAATTTCGAGCTTTCATGGAAAGGAAGAATGAGAGCAACAGTGGGATTCATGAGATGCTGGCCAAGATCATGTTGAAGCTAGGGTCATCTTAGATTGAGTATTAGTTGTCTGTTTCTTTTTTGCTTTGTTGCATCTGTTTTGTGCATCTTCTTTTGCTATCCTCTTGTACTTCTGTACTTCTGTCTTTTGAGCTTAATGAAAATTATCCTTTTCTTCCATATGTTTGTTTCTCATCCGAATCTTTTATGTTTTTGATGTTATGACAAAAAGGGGGAGAAATATGTGATAAATGATCTGATTTAATTTTATCAGTTGCTGGGAGAAAGGCTCCACATTTCTAACAGAACTTGCAAAGTTCTATGTTTTTAAGTGTTGTGTAGGAATTGAAGATCCTCTTTAAAGCTCATCATGAGAAACAAAGAGATGGGGAAAAGCAATTCTATACAGAATCAAGCTTTTGGAAATTGAAGCAAGCTGAGTGCTATAAAGCTTCAAGATCAAAAGCAAGAAGGAAGAATGTTCAGATATTCTGATGATAGAATATACTTTCATTCCTATTCTTTATATGATGCTCTGAAACATTATGTTTGTTTGCTCTGACACATATTATATGTTCTGAAACATATTCTATGTTCTGATTCATTCATTCTGACTTTTGTCGTTTAGTTTTGTTCTGTAACATTTCAGGATGTAGAGATACTCTGATGATGCTCTGGTACATTCAACAATGTTCTGATACAATCTAGCATGAAATGATTCAAGAAGAAATTCAAGCTCTGAAGCTGTCCTATGGAAGCAAGAATCAGAAGCTGTGAATACTCTGAAGATCTAGAAAATTCAAGTTCTGAAGCTGTCCTATGGAAGCAAGAATCAGAAGCTGTGAATACTCTGAAGATCTAGGAAATTCAAAGTCTGAAGCTGTCCTATGGAAGCAAGAATCAGAAGCTGTGAATGTTCTGAAGATCTTAAGCATAAGTGAACGTCTCTACTGAAATACTCAGGGAAGTCTTTTATTTATAAAATTCCTCTAGTATTAATTTCAGGGGGAGATTATTTATCTCAGTGGAAGATTGTTAATCTCAGGGGGAGACACATTCACACATTGTCTATATGCTTATGCTATAGCTGTGTAATTGTCTTTAGCCGTCTGTCCTTTCTGATCGCAAATTCATATCATTTATGTATGTTTTTGTCATCATCAAAATGGGGGAGATTGTTAGAACAAGATTTGTTCTGATCAATATTCTTAGTTTTGATGATAACAAGGATATGAATTTTGTATGAGATAATGTGGTACTCTAATACTATGCAATTTCCGTTTCAGGAATTATACAAAGAGTATGCACAAAATCAGCGCAAGAAGCACTGACTCAGAAGGTTCAGCATGCAACATCAGAACATGGTCTGGCAAGACATCAGAAGATGGTCAAGCAGAATCAGAACATGGGTCTATGGAAGCATCAGAAGAACTTGAGATCAGAAGCAGAAGCACTGAAGTTCTCATGGTATCACGCTCAGAAGCACTTCAAGGTCAGAAGGCAAGAAGATGCTCTGCACTAAGCTGTTTGACTCTGATGATATTCAAACGTTGTTTACACAAACATCAGATCAGAAGCAAGTACAAGATGGCAGGCTATGCTGACTGACAAAAGGAACGTTAGAAGCTATTAAAGGCAACGTCAGTAGACACAGCGGAAACAAGGCTCGAGGTAGTTGACAAAAGAGTGAAACATTAAATGCAATGTTGTACGGATTATGCAAAGCATTAAATGCTCCCAACGGTCATCTTCTCAAGTGCCTATATATATGAAGTTCTGATGAGAAGCAAGGTTACGAAGTTACGAACTCTGAACCAACTTGCACATACGCTGTCAAATTCAAAAGCTCTCAAACTTCATCATCAAGCTCACTACATTGCTGTTGTAATATATTAGTGAGATTAAGCTTAAACTTTAAGAGAAATATCACAGTTGTGATTATAGCTTTTCAGAAGCATTGTAATACTCTTAGAATTTGTTTACATTAATTTGTAAAGGACTAGAGTGATCAGGGTGTTGATCAGTATACTCTAGAAAGTCTTAGCAGTTGTCTAAGCAGATTGTTCCTAGAGTGATCAGGTTGTGATCAGGATACTCTAGAAGACTTAGAGAGTCTCTAAGTGGAAAACCATTGTAATCAAGTGTGATTAGTGGATTAAATCCTCAGGTGAGGTAAATCACTCCAAGGGGGTGGACTGGAGTAGTTTAGTTAACAAAGAACCAGGATAAAAATCATTGTGCAAATTGTTTTTATCTTACAAGTTTTAAAGCTACACTTATTCAAACCCCCCCTTTCTAAGTGTTTTTCTATCCTTCACTTCTCAACAAACCTTTTAACTATTCCTTCAATTCGTTCAGCTCTGATACTAACATCCCGTACACTACCAATAAACAAGTCTAGTTCTAAGAAAAAGCGTAACCGCGACTTCGCATCTTTCCAACATCATCCTATCACAATTAAATATGTTACAGCTGCTGAAAGCATTTTTATAACAAAGTTCATCTCTTTAGCTTTCCGACATTTCAAACAGAACTCAAATCGGATGTCCAGAGCTCCAGTTATGAATTTTCGAAGTTTAATAACGATTCAGTAATTTTCCTGCGTTTTGCTTACATAAATTCCGCTCCAAAACTCATCCTCTTCAAATCAATCACATTCTAAACATTCCTTATCATATCTCTTCGCTTCCAAACTTCTATTAACTTGAGCAACACATCCCATCGCTGAAGTTCGATTTCTGCAACATCACTAAACCAAATTCATGTACGCCATCATCAACCTTCTTATCCTTGAGATCATACTCGTCTCTTCGCATTACTCGCGCTTCAAAACGTTCTCAACAACATCGATAACCTCTACCATCATCTCAATTACTTACTAGTAATCCTACGGCAAGGTCTACGACAATACTTTCTTTAATCACCGCTTCAACAGCGACCTTTCACATAGGGCTACTCACACGACAACATCACAATCCATAAGTAGCACTTGAAGCATCACAACTTCAAAATTCCATTTTCCAGAAATAACCATCATATACTCCGAGACACTCCAACTGAAATAACAACCACAGTCTACAGCCCACGTCACCTTCACTTCAGAAAACAATAACTCCACACTCTTGTACTGCTGCTCTCCGCATCACGCTAACATCTTGCATCTGAGACATATCCGAGAAGCATAGCTTCTCCCCCACTAGTTTCAATCCCACTTCTGCAGGCAAACAGTTAGAACACACTGAGTACCGACAGTGTTTCACACACATGTCGCATACCGAAAGGAAAAATTAACAACAAGACTCTGGTCACAACGACCGACTATGCTCTGATACCACTATTGTAACACCCTCCTAAACCCCGCGACAATTAAATAAATATTTCAGAGTACATGAAACAAAGGTTCCACATTTCAATTTAAAAAAACAAACATCATACGTCATTGTCATGCATTCACTGAGGAAATTCAACATAATTCATCATAACTCATAAAATAATCTCATGTCAACACAGCGGAAATCCAACATTCGGATGAGTATAACATCTTTAATACCACATCCCATAATACAACCAAGATCATAAAAATATAGTTATTAAAACGTGAACCCTAAGCTAGTGTTCCCCAGTGTTACAATTATCAGAGCATGACACTTGACGCTAAACTAACACACTGACTCAGGAGCTACTCCTCACCAAGTCGAAAGTCGCTATCTTCAATCTGAAAATGTAAACATGTAAGGGTGAGTCTCATTCGAAATTAATAAGTATTATACAGTCATAAGTAATAAAACATCATAGCATTATCATTCACACAATCACAACATCTATTCAGATTTATAACAACTGATCAAGCACCAAAACAAACACATCACCAAGTATAATACACAATCGTTTGATCATACTATATTATCATGCACATGAATGAACTGACACTATGCATGTGGTACCATACATGGGCTAAACCCATCCAACTGATCTATTCATCATCAAGATACAGTCCACCCAACACAAATTCCGCACAATGGGAATTATGCCCACCATTTGATCCACAACATCACCGGGATCCATCACCAAAATGCGTATGAATGAATGCACACATAAGACATACTTACAACATCACTGATCCGATGAATCACATCGTCTCACATAACTCAACATAGTTATCACCAACAAGTATGTACATGTATCATGCATCATTCAAAACAAATCAATCACCATTATACGATCAAAACTATCACCACATGTTCATATTATACACACATTATCAATATTATAATCATGTTGTCACAACATCTCCACTGGACCAAAATGAACAATACCATCACCAATAACTCACCAAAAGCACCACCGAATGATACATTCGATTCCAACACCATCCAAATTATATCACACAATCATATCAACGTGTATTCAATTCTATCATCATGATTATTCAATTATATCATATATAATCATGTCAAAACACCACCCAATCAAAATGAAATTCAAAGTGGTTACATCACCATACAAGACATTGTTACATTTACACATATATGTACACAATGCTACAATCCATCAACTAAATTAAATTAACAGTTAAAATAAAATAGGGCCATTTCCCATTCCATTCATTCATCACATAAAGCTTTAAATTAGCTTCGCAACGCTCAAAACGGTGCTCAAAACGGATGTACGGTTTGAAAGTTACGACCCTTAGAAAATTTGTCAAAAATTGAATGTTATGCGTCGACGCAAACCTCCTTCAGGTCGACACATTGGATTTTCTGTCACCCTCAGGTATGCGCACGCTGACCCTATAGGTCGACGCATGCTGTCACTCAGGTCGATGCAAAATGATACTTAGGTCGACGCATCTGACGCTTAGGTTGACGCATTCTTCGCAGATGCATAATTTTTCTGCGATTTTAACATATTTCTTCTCCCAATCTCATCCAAATCTCACCAAAACGGTCTCATACCAAAAACTCATCAATTAACATAACATAATACAAATATAGCACGTTTTAGAAGTCATCTAACACCAAACCATTAATCAAATTCATCAATTGCATCAAATCAACATGAACAACCTAAATTCCTCAAAACCCCAAAAACCAAAACATGCAATCGAACCAAACAACAATTCGAATCAGTTCACTACCCCTGATTATATAATAATCACTAATTCGAAGAGTCCCCCCTTACCTTTGATTTGAATCTTCGAAGGTCCTCTTCTTACTCTTCTTCTCCTTTTCACGTATCTTCTTTGTTTCTCAGACTTTGCCCTTTTTGCTTCTAATTTCCCTTTTTCACAATTCCTTTATTTTATGAAAACATAAAATAAATTAGTAATGGGCTCACTCACTTAGCACCCCCACATTACTAACACCACCATTTGGCCCAACGACTAACATTTTATAATTTCCCAATAATTCCAATAAAAATACCAATAATCCAAGAATTAATTTAAACTCCAATTAAATTAATAAATATAAAATATGGGGTGTTACATTCTTCCCTTGTGGGTTTCTTGCCAAGAAAATAAACTTACTATACTTTGTTCTTGGCATCGAATTCATAACAAATTAGTATGGTGATCGTGGAGAAGATGCCTTCATCAAAGTATGAGATTGAAAAGTTCACCGGAGTGAACAATTTTTGTCTATGGCACTTGAAGATGAAAGCCCTGCTGGTTAACCATGGTCGTTTAAAAGCATTGAAGAGAGACACAACAATGAACATTGCGTTAACGAAGAAAGAGAAAACGACAATGGTAGAAAAACCCACAGCGTCGTCTTATTGAACCTTGGTGATAAGGGTCTTTGACATGTTTCGAAGGAGACGATGACGTCATATTTAAGGGTAAAACTCAAAAGTTTGTACAATACAAAATCGTTGGTAAATCGACTATACCTGAAGCAAGCTTTGTATTCATTGAAGATTAGTGAAGACAAAGTATTGGTTGAGCAGTTGAATATGTTAAATAAGCTAAATTTTTATCTTGAAAATATCGAAGTCAAGATCGATAAAGAAGATCAATTGATATTGTTTTTGTGTGCTATGCTCAGGTCAGATGATCATTTAAAATAAACTCTCTTGTGTGAAAGAGAATTCCTGACCTTTAAAGAAGTTCAACCAGCCTTGAATTCTAAGGATTTGAACGAACGAAAGGAGAACAAGCCCTCTTCGACTGCTGAAGGCCTGTCGGTTAAAGCGAAATTCACAAAGAAAGATGACAAGTTTGACAAGAAGAAGGATAAAAGTTAGCAAAAGTCTTATAGTGGTGATGCATATAGTATTTGAAGTTATCAATGTAAGAAGGAGGTCATACAAGGAAAATATGCCCTGAACGCCTGAAAGATTATTGAGGTAAGGATAATGGCAACACTTTCATTGTTCAAAATGATTTCGACTATCTAATATTCTTGTGGTTTCAAGCAGCGACTCAAGCAAAGAGTGGATTATGGATTCAGCCCATATCCGCGGTTTGAAAAAATCCCTTTACTTGAGACCTTACTTGCATGGGCACCAATGTTCATACCCGTACGCGTACCTTATGGGCACCTCAATACATGTCATCATGCTCATTTACCTGCGTTTGTGGTAAAATTAAATTGATTAATTATAAAATCTCATATAATTGTAAGCTTTTTAACAATATTCGAAAAATTATGGATATTATTATTGGGTTCGGAAATAAATAAACACTTTTATTAAAATGTATAATAGTTTAATAGCAATATATTTTTTTAAATTGATAAACATACATTTTTATATAATAATATAAATGCCATTATATAAATATGTAGTGCAAGTATGGGGCGGGGTGGGTAGTAAGATACTCATTCCTGCACCCATACCCGTGTATTTTAATGGGTAATTACCCGTGCCTATACCCATACCCATTTTGCTGGTTTTTACCCTACTCGTTATGGCCATTTTTTGCAGGTACCCATAGGGTATATGCCAAATTTCCATCCCTAATTCAGGTTTCACTTGGCACATGACTCCAAACAAAGACTTGTTCGAGGAACTATGTGATCAAGATGGTGGATCTGTATTGTTGGGAAACAACAAAGCTTGCAAGATTGCAAGTGCTGGATCTGTGAGATTCAACCTCCATGATGAGTTAATAAAGTTGTTGACTGAAGTTAGGTATGTACCTTATTTGAGGAGAAATTTGATTTCTCTTGGAGAATTGGATAAGAAATGATATATTTTTCAAGGAGAGAAAAGTATCCTAAGAGTCATGAAGGGGTCGATGGAAGTCTTGAGAGGCGTGAAGAATAAACAAGCCTTATGTACCCTTGAGGCTGAAGTTTTAAGTGGTTATGAAGATGTTACATCCACGAAATCTTTGTCGAAGATATAAATTTTTCACATGAGATTGGGCCATGTCAGTCAAAGGGGTCTGGTCGAATTGGGGAAACAAAATCTTTTTGGTGGAGACGAAGTCGAAAAGTTAAAGTTTTGTGAATCTTGTGTACTAGGAAAATCTTGCATAATGAAGTTCAATAAAGGAAAACAAATAACAACTGGATCCCTTGATTATATCAATGAGGATCTTTAGGGGCCTGCAAGGAGTCCATCACATTCATGAGCAAGTTTTTTTATCCATAATTGATGATTATTCCAGAAAGTTATGGGTATTCATCTAGAAGACTAAGATTGAAACTTTTGAAAATTTCAAAAGTTGGAAGACTCTGCTCAAAAATGAAACTGGCAGTAAGGTAGAGAGGTTGAGAATAGACAATAGCCTTGAATTTTGCTATAGTAATTTGATTAGATTTAATAAATTGAATGCTATAGTAATTCAGAAGTCATTAAACATATGATCTCTAATATCTCTTCAATTTAAGTAAATATTTGGTCGGCCTATAAGAAAAATAGGTTCGGCCCGTCGGACATGCATATAATTTTTAAAATCTTCTGTAAATTAATGGATTCTATTGATATTATGTAATTTTATCATCTAATAGAAAATAAATTTAAATGCACTTAAGTTTTATAAGAAATCTCTGACAAATCTTGGACAAATAACAATTGTTGAAAAACTTAAAATATTTACACAAACTTCATCTGTTCAATACATCTCCAGTTTAAGAAACATTTATTCCACAATTTTTAAATCACTTAATTTCAAAACAGAATATTTTATTTCATAAAGTTGATAAAGTTCGAAATAATATCCAGAACAAAGTTGAAAGCTGTAACTATTAAAATGGTAATGAATTCTTAAGTAGCCAAGATAACAATGTGAATGTTTAAAAGCATATTCTAATAATATGTGCTTTGTTTTGATTAATCACTAATGTGAAACAAAACCTGTGTTTAACATACATCAGGAACTTATTTCCTATTAGGATTTGTTTGGTTCAAGAACTCAACAAAAAGTTGATTAAACATAATTCATAGATTGCAAATTGAAACAATACGATCAAATTGATTATAACTGCATGAGTAGAGAAAGCAATAACATTAGCAGCTACAGGAATCATCTACAATTTGCAAATCAAAATTTGAGAATGTGACCCTGAACAAAATATCCAGCCTAACAATACCAATGTGACCCTGAACAAAATATCCAGCCTAACAATACCAATATTTGTTAATTAAACTATATTACTTATAGTTAGTCCTACTGCTTCTTACATTTGATTGTGTAAGTAACTATTTGATGATTATTATTCAAAATATCATCAAGGTGTTCACCACTTTTGCTTCCCATATAAATTACTTAAACGTGAAATTCATTCTATAATCCAAAATGTGATGATTCACAAACTCAACTCAACCCACAAATAACCATAACAAAAAATATAATATATATATACCTGACATTTAGCATGTATTCAAAATGCAACATTCCTAACAAATCTACCAGCCTAATTTATTCAAATACTAAGTTATGGATCCTTTTAACAATAATCCAGTCACCATCATTCTCTAGAATCATAACAGGAGATAAATAAATAGTTCAATATCATCATGAGATTCATTTAATTTCAAAATATACATACATACTTCGGGAATAAGGTGAAAGGTCTTGAAAACCTTTCTAACAATCAATGAATTAGGTTTCCCCAGGATAGACTGAGACAATAAGCTAAAAATAACATATATGAATAATAGTAAGTTAAAATAGAATAGGTAGAGAATCTGATGAATGAATTAGTTGAGGGAGAGAAAACATGGCATTTTTTCAAACATGGACATAGACAAAGTAAACAATATTTCTAAATGCATAATAACTATTTGATGTATACATAAACATATACATGTTATTTTATTTATCAACTCATCGTTTATCTTTTCCTCCCTCACAGTAATATGTAGGGGTGGCAAAACGGGCCGCCCGCCCCGCCTTAAGCCCGCCAAAAAACGAGCGGGGCGGGCATGCCCGCCAAGTGAAATAGGCATAAAAATCATGCCCGCCCCGCCAAAATGGCGGGTTGGCGGGCGGCGGGCTTTCCCGCCTATTTTAATTTATATTTTTTTTTCATTTTTTTAATAGATTAATAAGTTTTTTTTACCTTTTAATTAAATTTTTCACTTATTTTTTAAAACAATTTTTTATAAAAGCAACTTTTTAACAAATTTTACTTAAAATAATATTACATATATTTACAAATAAATATATAAAATAAACCATTAAGAATTGAAATTACTAGAATTAACTAAAAAAGAGGGAATTTTGGAGGAGGGGCGGGCTTTTGGGGCGGCGGGCATTGGCGGGGCGGGCATGGCGGGCGGCGGGTTTTGGCGGGGCGGGGTTTGGCGAGCGGCGGGTCTAAATTCCCAACCCAACCCGCCATTTTTTGGCGGGTGCGCGGGCGGCCCGGCGGGCCACGGTCCGTTTTGCCATCCCTAGTAATATGACAAAGTGCAACATGACTAATCCATAATCAAAAGCAATTGTAAGCATAACAAAGCCACACACACATAACAAACTCCGAAGCACAAAGAAAATTTTATTTCTCAATTCATCATTTATCTTTTCCGTGTTCGCAGCAACCAGACGAATATGAAATCAAAACCAACCAATGGTAATCAAAGAATTCTGAATTGGAAACAGTGACCGGAGATTGTATAAATAGGAAAGGGGAAAATCAAAGAACAACCACACACATAACCAATTTCGTAATCATAATTCAAAATCTAAAAAAAGGAAACTGAAGAGAGGAGAAATTGGGGCACTTAGAAACAATTACTGTAATCAGAGAAATCCAAAATCAAAACCACTTGTAACTGCAATCAGAGAATGTTTGAAATTGATAGTAACTCAAACAACAATTTCCCATGATTCCTTTGCAGGACTGATTTCATTAACAACGTTGCATCTTTCGGCAGCCATTGCAAAACCATGATACATAATTGAGTGGTCAAAAGTGCAAATTTATAGGAGATGAATAAATGTAAAGAAGTGTGAATTAGAATCAATGAAGTTGATCCTATTTATATAGGTATAAGCAACTTAAATTGAAATAAATTACTTGAAAAATAAGAGTGACGATTCCATTGTCGTATTATATGAATTGGAAGAAGAAATAACATTGATGGTGAGATGATTCGAGATTGGGAAAAGAAATAACATTAACATTAGATGAATTCGACGACCATTGATGATGAGGATGATTGATGAAATGAAGAATTCAAGGATTGGGAAGTGAAGTGTGATTAGGGATTGGGAAGTGAAGCACGGAACAAAAACAATTATTCTGTGTTGTAACATAATTTTTTTTTAATGAAAACTCGATAGACAACAAAAAAATGAACCGTTTTTATTTGTTTCTCCTATGTTAATCATCGAGCCGTTTTACTTTCAATATCAATTTTTTTTGGTATTTCCCATATTCTTCTATATCTTTTTATATAAAAAGATATTGTTTTTTACGTGTATCAAGAATCCCTCCATATCTTTTATTTAATAAAATTAAAAAAATTAATGTAAATAATAAATAAAAAAATAACTATTTTTTAAATAAAAGATTTCCTTTTTTAGAAAATTTGTAAAACATAAGAATTGATGTGAGCATGATACTTGTCAAAATTGTCAAAAAAACTCATTTTGCTTTATTATTATTATTATTATTATTATTATTATTATTATTATTATTATTATTATTATTATTATTATTATTATTATTATTATTATTGTTATTATTTTTATGTATAATGGTTGAAACATAAGAAGTGACCAAAGAAAAATTACAATTTTAAATACATCGACCAGACAATACCCGTGCGATAACACGTATTTTTATTTTTTTTGGTTACACAAAACTTGTATTTTACTAGTTATTATTAATATATTAATATATTATTTTACTAATTATTTTACTAATTAAAAAAAAGTATTGCATTTAATAATTTGAAACCCTTTAGTTCCCTAACCGATACAGTACTGCTTTGGATGTTGTGGTTAATTGGTAAACCATTTACGGAAAACATATCCTAATCAAATCTTTGATATTGTTACTCGTAAATGCAGAGGTTGCTTCTCATAATCTTTTTATGCATTCATTAACGCCGCCATCTTAAGTTTCCAACACTCAAATCTTAATTACAAGAAAAAAAGAGCAAAAGTTAGGATGAAATCCCATTATGTACCCTTATATATATGAATGCTCAAAATGTCTTACAAAGTTACGATTCAGATAAATTCCAAACCTTTCGGCCTCTTGTTATTACTATTAATTACAATGGCAGCTACTAGTACTACTCAAACAGAAGAACATGTGTCGTTGAAGCTTCTGTTGAATGAAAAGGGTAACAAAGTCTTGCTTGCTGAAGCGGGTAAGGACTTTGTAGACATTTTATGTAGCTTCTTAACAATGCCTTTAGGAACTATTGCTGGACTTGTTGAACAGGAATCCAACATAGGGCCCGTCACTCTTGGTTGTCTTAACTCACTCCATCAAAGTGTGGCCGATCTGGATAAAAGTTGTTTCAGTAATAACACAGTCAAACAAATGCTGCTGCAACCAACTAATTTCGCAGCGGATTATTGCAACACTCTTAAACTTAACATTGATGGCACTCAGCCCACCAAATATATTTCATGTTTCCACTGCAGCAATTATAGTGATATGACAATATCAACATGCAAAGATAACGATATCTGTCGCTGTGGGAGTTCTCGTACCTTTCCACTTTTCCTCAAACGTTCCCCTCAAGGATTTGTCAATGGTGTTGCTTTGCTACTTTTGTGATATCTGATGATCTGATTGTTATGCCTAACTGTATTGACAATTCAAGCTTTGGGCTGCTCCAGAATCTTGGAATAAAAAACCCAAGTTCTATGAAGGCAATGGTTCTGATTGTCACTAAACAAAAGGTTTTGTATCTGGATTTCTATTTTCTATATGATTTATTAATTTTAATTTTTCAATGATAATTATTAGTATAGGTTAGTATGTGTATATATGTTTTGTATAGGTTAGTATGTGTATATATGTTTTTGTATTACTTTGTGGGTTGAAGCTAAAATCCTCATCGTTTCTGTCTGCCCTTTTTTAAACTATCTTTTTATATGTCACCATGATAACATTCTAATTGCTTCTGGTTATAACACTCTTAAAATTCCCCTTTGCCTATTGTTTGATTGATTATGGCTAATTTTTACTCTTACTATTGTGTATAGGTACAAGACTTGCTTAAATGTTCTTTGCTCTCCAAGTCTACTTTAACAGATTTGTTTTTAGGGAAAAAACCAACCATTGGAGATTCCAGGTTCTCAGCGTATGACGTTGAATTAGTTACTGGTTATTTCCAAATCACTTTGAAACTAGTTATCAGAAAATCGGATGGCAAGGTTTTGTGCGCTCAAGGGGAACAGAATTTTGTGAATTTACTTTTAAGCTTTCTTACTTTTCCTTTGGGAGGAATGGCACGTACATTTGGTGAGAAATGTTCTTTGGGCAGCATTAACCAGTTGTACAAGAGCATTTCTGAATTAAACGAAAACAAATACTTCACCACTAAAGAAGCTAAGAACAGGCTGATTGATCCTTGCATTTCCCCACAGTTTAAATTAAACAATCAATTTTTACCAATTTGTCAGCCCGGTGATGTTGAATATTTGTATGAATCTACTTATGTTCAATGTTCCAAAGTTGGTGAAAATCCTAGTTATGCGGGAAATTTCAAAAAAATAAATTTTACTTATCGCGTGAGTCCTGAAGGTTATGTGAAGGCTCCAGCTATGTATGTTGCAACTGATGACTTGGTCATATCGCCTTTGTCTCCAATTTCAGCATTAGGTTTACTTAACCGATTTAAAACTCCTCTTAATGATTTGAAGGAAAAAGTTGTCACTATTGGTTACAAGGAGGTAAGAAATAGTTATACTAGCTAGATTAGAATTTTATGTTCAGATTTTATTTCTGTTATAATTGTTTATATTTTCACTATTTTACAATGGCTTATATTTTACCTTTTGTTTTGCAGTCTCTGAGTATATTGAAAGCTGCTTTAACATCAACATCCGCCCTTACAAACGGTCTGGCTCACCTATTAACCGAAGTTAAGGAGGAGAAATGAGAACTTATATTTTTTATGTATCGTAAGATTCTTGGAGAAAAGTGTGTAATCGACCAAAATTCATGTTTACTATTTTGATATTTGGTATTTGGATTTTAGCATTATTGTAATGATATCCTTGGGACAATCACATTTGAAATTTGAATGGCACCCTTGCTTTTCTATTCCATGTTACCCTTATTTTCCGTTATTTACAGTTTTATTATCTCATCATATTGTTGGTTTATATTGAATTGGTTAACTCATCATTATATACAATCATTTAGGTTAAATGATTCATCTTGGTATACAACAATACACCAAATTTTCAAATACTTTTCCCCTATTTATTTATTTATTTTTTTTTTAAAGGCAAGAGAATAGAAATATATTAATAAGAGGGAGAACTAAGGGTTCTCCAACCTATTTACAAAAGGGCCACAAGACCAAAACCCCACAAAAAGAAAATTACAAACCAATTAAGATTATGAGAGAAATAGAATGGGATCTCTACTAAACTCATAAAAAGAATAATTGGCATGGGTAATTTTCCCACAAAAAGACCACTTCCACACTAAAGTCTTAATATTCCAAACTATATCGTTGAAATTCCATTCCTCCTCCCGAAAGCAAACACCATTCCTAACACCCCATAAAGACCAATTAGTCGCAAGCCACACAACATCTAGTTTGCTTTCCTTCACCTTATGAGATCGAAAAAAATGATGCCAATCCATAAAGTTAGAAAGACACTCTTCTTCCTTTCCACCCACTTTACCCAACCAAAGAGCTATTTCATTCCAAATCTCTTTAACCACTTTACAACCAAAAAAGAAATGCTTTCTATTTTCAACCTCAATATCACACAAAGTACAACGAGAATTTTCAAAAGATAAAGGGATGCCTCTACGGACAAAAGACTCTTTAGTTGGAAGCCTATCAAGGAGAAGCCTCCATCCAAAGGCTTTTATATTGTAAGGGACATCCGCTTTCCACACAAAGCGAAAAGCCTCATCATGCTTGCCATAAGGACCGAAAGGTATTAAACACCTTTCATAAAAATCGTAGCAAGATGCCACCGTGAACTCCGCTTCGACATCCCCCTTCCACCACACTTCATCCGACACCAAAGAGTCCTTCGGACCTACGGAGTGCAACAAAGACTCCCGAAGTAACAAATAATTCCTCTCCAAACCCCTTTCCACCAAAAGATTTTCGGGAAGACCGAGGTCACCCCACACCCATTTGCCTTCTATCCATCCTCCCATCGCCCTAACCGCTACCCCTTTAAGGAGGGAAGCCTCAAATAAATCCGGATAAGCGGTACTTAATGGAATACCAACCAACCACGCCGCCTCCCAAAAAGGAGTCAAGAACCCATTTTGGATTTCAAAATGGCAACAATTAACAATAGGATCCCTATAAGGGTCAATACCTAAATTAACGATATCCTTCCACCAATTAGAATACAAAACACCACTTCTACCAATTTTCCCTCCCTTACAAATTTGAGACACAATATCCCCATACCGAGCCTTCAAAACATCAAGCCAAAGCGAATTTCCACCTTGAAGAATTCTCCATCTCCATTTGGAGAGGAGAGCAAGATTAAACAACTTAATGTTCTTCACCCCTAAACCTCTTTTTTCGAACGGCAAATTCACCTTGTTCCAACTAACCCAATGAATTTTCCTTCTATCCTCCACTCCTCCCCACAAGAAATTGCTTTGAATCCTAGTAAAGTCTTTCACCACCTTCAACGGCATCTTGTAAAAAGACATAGTAAAAATAGTCAAAGAACTAAGAACATACTTCAAAAGGGTAATTCTTCCCCCCAAACTAAGAAACCGGTTTTTCCAACTTCCCAATCTCCTCTTCATTTTTCCCAATAGAACTTCCCACGTCTCTTCCTTATTAGGATTAAAACCAATAGGAATACCAAGAAAGAAGAAATTACTAGCTTCAATTTTACAAGAGAGGAAGGCGGCCGCCGCCTCTAAGAAATAATCGTTGTTGTTAATTCCTATCAATTTGCTCTTATGGAAATTAATTCCAAGGCCCGACACAATTTCGAACGCCCTTAGAATCGCTTTGATAGCCCAAACATGCTTCCAAGACCCTTCCCCCACCAAAAGAGTGTCATCCGCAAATTGTAAAATGTCAACCGAGCAATCCCCTCTAATTTTAAAACTAGCAAATTCACCCAAAGCCATAGAGCGTCTCACCAAACCCGATAATCCCTCCGCCGCTATCACATAAAGGAAGGGAGATAGCGAATCACCTTGTCTCAAGCCACGAAACACTTCAAATTCTTTAGTTGGGTTCCCATTAACAAGAACCGACATGCTACTTTTAAAGACCAATAACTCCATCCACTTCATCCATCTATTGCCAAACCCCATTCTTCTTAACATAGTCCTTAAATAATTCCAACTCACACAATCATAAGCTTTTTTAAAATCAACTTTGAAAAGCAAACAATTTTTATTCTCCTTTCTAGCAACATCAACCACCTCATTAGCCACAAGGACCCCATCCAACAATTGTCTTCCCGGCACAAAAGCACTTTGGCAAGGAGAAACAATCGGATCTAGCACACCTTTTAATCTACCCGCCAAGAGTTTGGCAACCACCTTATACAAACAACCCACCAAACAAATGGGACGATAATCATCCAAATCCAAAGGATCGGAAGATTTCGGAATTAATGTTAAGAAAGAAGAAGTAATGGCTTTGGAAAGAACGTTACCGAAATAGAAAGCCTCTAAAAAAGCCACGAAATCCTCCTTAACAACATGCCAACACTTTTTAAGGAAAAGAAAAGTATACCCATCCGGACCCGGACTTTTATCACCTCCACAACTCCAAATAGCATCCTTTATCTCACTCTCTAAAAAAGGTTTCTCAATGTCTTCCGCAATCTCCTTCTTAATACCCTTCAAATGAATACCTTCCAAACAAGGTCTTCTCTCATCCACCTCGACAAATTTTCTACCAAAATGATCCACAACCGCCTCCCTAACCTCTTCCACTGAAACCGCCAAACTCCTTCCCGCAAGAATAGGGCCAATATGTTTTATCCTTCTCTTCTCCTTAATCACCTTGTGGAAAAACCGACTATTATCATTCCCTTCCCTCAACCACTTTAATCTAGACTTTTGAAGAAGCATATTCTCTTTAATACGCATATTCCTCCAAAACCGACTAGACGCCTCTTTCCTCCTTTCTAGAGTCACCGAAAGTAAAGAGCCATCATCCGCCTCTAAAATATCATCGGCTAAGTTAATATCCCTCACACCCTCTTCCACCTTCACATCAAGATGCCCAAAAACCTCCTTATTCCACCTCCTTAGAATATCCTTGAAAAGCCGGAGCTTCTCTTTTAAGACAAAATCACCTCTACCCCCAACCACCAACTTCTTCCACTCAACCTCCACAAAAGGAATAAAATCATTATGAGAAAACCATTCATTATTGAACATAAAAGGTTTTGGACCCCAATTAGCAACATCCGACATAAGACACACCGGACTATGATCCAAAATATCTCTATCTCCGATAAATTGACCAACCACCCCCCATCTACTAACAACATTATCGGCCACAAGGAAACGATCTATTCTACTCATGGACTTCCCATCCCCACTAAACCAAGAAAATTTCTTTCCTTTGCACGGAATATCAATTAAAGCACTTTTTTGAATGAACTCCGAAAAGGCTTCCACCTCCTTCTTCTTTATAACTAAGGATCTCCCTTTCCTCTCCCTCGTATCTTTAATAGAATTGAAATCCCCTCCCATAATCCACTCACCATCATTATATTTGTCCTTCAACTCCAACAAAGAATCCCATAACTTTCTTTTTTTATCAAAATTGCACGAGGAATAAATGTTAACCAAATAATACGTCTCCCCCATCCGAACCACCTTAATACCCAAAAAACCTTCACCTTTAAAGCTATATAAAACATCCACACTACCAACTTTCCAAAGCGTAATAAGGCCACCCGACATCCCCGAAGCATTCGAGAAAGAATAACCTATCTTCGTGTTACTCCAAAAACTTCTAACCGTCTCCTCTTTAAGACAAGACATCTTGGACTCTTGAATCATAAAAACGTCCGCATTCCCTTTTTTAATAATAACGCTAATTCTCCTTCTCTTTAAAGCGTTCATCCCCCCTCTTATATTAAAGCTTCCGATAATCATTAAGGCACCTTTTTTGACTCCCTCCCCCCCTCCTTTGATATATCCTCACCATTCTCCAGTAAATCTATCCTTCTCCCCAAATTACCTACACCCTCCATATCTACTACTCCCAAACCTAAAATGGCCTCCAACAATTTCTCCTTGATATTGCCGTCCAACATGCCCCATAACTTCTTGTTATTCCTACAAATATCGGATTCTTCACTATGCCTTCCGTACACCGCCATTTTAGACCCACCAACACCGGAAATTGCACTCCCAGAAAAAGAATAAACACCGCCACTATGCCCTTTATCCTTGACTGACCTCCTTTTCTTTCCTCTAGAATTATCATTACAGCCCCTGCCCACATTCTCCTTCAACCATTTATATTTCACCTTTTTAGTATTAACATCTCCAATAATCGCTTCCTGCTCCATGTTTCTACCAGCCCCCTCCTTTAATAAGCTACACCCCACAATGGATTGTGAGACAGAATGAGAGATGGAATTAGAAGAGATGGACTGCGGTTGCACATGTGAACCGCTAAAATCCTGTTTAGGATTCTGTCCAGCAGATATATTAATAGGCACTCCTACCTCATCGTCGGTCCTTCCCACCCTGTTTGTCACCAACACCCCCTTCATCTTTTCCTTAATCTTCACCGCCCTAACCGCGTCATCGAAACTACTGTCGACAGACTCAAAAACCCCCTTCCGGTTGATTCCATTACCTCCTGCAACTTTTTTCAACTCATCCTCTCCTTGAGACCCCTTAACGTTAATATTCCCGTGACGAAGAGAAGAAGTAGGATATAAAACCGGAAAAACTTCCGGAACAGACTCAGAATTAATTTCCAGAAACTCCTCCCCAGAATAAACAGACTCCACCTGTAAATCGTTTGACAATAAATCATCCGAATCCGAAGATTCGGGGCCAGGGTTTTGAGTTTTAGGATTACCTGAAAATGCCCACGGAGAGCCATAGCTGTCTTCTTTAATCAATAGCAAGAAAGGGATGTCGTCTATATTCACCTTAAGAGAATTCGGGACATCAACGGACAGTTTTACTCGGACCATAATGCTCGCCACGTCAAAACAAACACCACTGGCAGTATGTTCATCAGTACATATAAAATCACCCAAAAATCCACCAAGAGCCATGAAGAAATCAGAATTCCAAGCAAGAAGCGGGATACCGAAAACTCTCAGCCACACGACACGAGACTCGTCCCTGTCTGCATCTTTCCATAAACTGATATCTTCAAACCACTCTTTCTACCATACCTCACCGTCTCCAATCATGTCTTCTATGAATCCAGATTCCCTGTCTTCCAATAGGCACAAATTACCTCCCATAGGAGACACCTTAACAGCAAACATACCCTCCATATCAAAGTGAGATTGAATATTATACGCAGAACCTGGGATTTTCACACGGCCCACATATGCCTTGCTAAAACGCTTCCTATCCTCCGGATTAGAGGAGAAACACATAGAGGAAACCATGTTCTGACTACACCCACCCTCCACAGTGACCTTTTGAACGGCTTCAACATAGCTTCTACCCGTCTTTCTTCCCCCAGAACCACCTGACACTCCAACAACCGCCTCTGACGTTTGAAATTGAACCGGCCCACGTTTTCCTCCCACTCCCATACTCCTCTCAGCTCCTTTCAGCACTTCACCTCTCACAAATCTAGGAGGGTTAGCATGAATTTTGTTTCCCGCAATCTGGACGTTATCTAAACGAACCCCAAGCATCTTGATATCTTCCACCTCCTTGAACCTGGCGAAACCGAAACGTCTACCTCTGTTATTTCTCCTCGGCGAAATAGCAACTTCGACCACCCTACCGATACAGCCAAAAAGTTCAAACAGATCCTTCGCCGTCGAAAAATCAGGAAAGTCAGAAATGTAGAACGACGACACCTCCACCCCTTCATCACTGTGATTAAGATTCTTTCCCCCTGCCGGAAAAACGTCCCATCTACGATGAGAAAGCGAAACTCTGTGTTTGTGTATGACCCTTCTCCACTCTCCTTCCCCAAACGACCTTGAATTTATGTTCATCTGCAGAAGAACACAACGAACCCTAACCCCTCTTTTAGAGAGAGGTCAGAGCGAAGCCAACAGTAGAGAGAGAAAAAAAAATTTTAAAATTGTGGTTGGCAGGACATATATACTCTTTTTACTATATAATTAAATTGTGCAATCTGTATATTTTCACTGCAACTAATAATAGATTTTCTAACGAAATTTTACATCGTTCAATAACATTACTGTGAAGAGTCTTTTATTTCATCTTTGTGAATATTGAGGAAGAACAAATGTTAGAAGTTGTTGCATATCCGTTATCTGCAAGATTTTTTCAATGGCTTCTCATTCAGCTGATTCTGATATATAATAATTTTTCTTTAAGTTTAACGTTTTTCAATTGTAATATATACATTCTCAATTTTCAATATTATGAATGTTTGTGATTCAACTATATATATAGTGTGGCGTTAGCGTTCTAAATAACCGTCGTGACAATTTCACGCAGATCACTAATGTTTCTTGTTGATAATGAGTTTATCGTTGATAATCACTAAATAGATAGCTAAGATTTGTCGATGGACGACATAGAAAATCAATAATCTCGCTTATTTTATCGGTCGGTTTAGTCAAAAAACCGATGTAAAAATTTTTTCTTTTTTAAATAAAAATAAAATAAAATATGGTTTTTCTACCTTGGTGTTTTATTGCAATGAGGTAATAGATTATGTGTATTGCAAAAAAAATTAGTAAATTAAAAAAATTAAAAAGTAACATGAATTGTTTCCAATTAATTTTATTTTTTACCATTCACCAACTTTCTTTGTTTGTAGCAATAACTAAACAAAGGACTATATTCTAAACAAATTTTTTATAGTTTTATGAAACAAGAAAATCTAAGTGCAATCTATATATATATATATATATATATATATATATATATATATATATATATATATATATATATATATATATATATATATATATATATATATATATATATATATATATATATATATATATATATATATATATATATATATATATATATATATATATATTATCTGTCTTTTATTTTTATTTGTTCCTTCTATTTTTGTTGCTATCTCCATTTTGAACTATACTAACACAAACTACTGCTTTTCGTAATTAATCACGAATTTTAAAAACCACAATTCACACCCTCTTGTGTTTGGAGTCACTTGTTCAACGTGTTTGTCTTAGAACAATCATTTATGGTTATTGATCTGACCTACAGATCAGAACCAGAAATGGGTCAGAGACGTCTGCATAATATTGGTTATAAAGAGGAAGGGGTGTACCTGTAAGGCACTCCAGCGATCAAGTAAGTAGGAGCACAAATACGTTTTAGTGTTTCAAGGGTTTGAAATTGTGTGTTACATGGCCCTATTAAATGAGAGGGTTTTTATATTGCCCCCAACACTTGGCCATTGGTCCACGTTTTGGGGCTGGATCGTGGATCTAGGCCCAAAATGCGTGACTGCCGAGATTCTAGGAGTAAACTTAGGAATCATGGGAGGCTTCCTGAAACTAGCCGTTGGTCGGGCAAAAGGGATACTTCTGGTCGGCAGGGGTGCTTAGCGAGCAGAGGACTCTTTGTCCTCGACGGAGAGCAGGGTGGATGTCTTGCTGCTAAGGGTGGGAATAGGTCAGGCCGGCCTACAGGGGCATATGGTCTAGCCTATATAAGGCCAAACCAGGCCAGACTTATTTAATAAAAAGGCCAGACTTAGACTTTTTTAAAAGCCTATTTAATAAAATAGGCTAGGCTTAGGCTATTAAAAAAGACTATCAAGCCTTCTAGGCCAACCTATATTTTCATGTATAATAAAAATAGGCTAAATAGATCGGCCTATATTTGCATGTTTATTAGAAAAGAGGCTAAATAGGCAAGTCTATATATGCACATATATTAGAACAAAGGCTAAATAGGCAGCCCTATATATGCATATATAGGACGACTTATAAGGTTTCTAAAATAATATGGATTAATTGAAAACCATAATGAAAAATAGGCTTTTAAATAGGCTTTTAGGTCAGGCCTGGCTCTTAAAAAGGTCAGGCCAGGCCAAAAAAGAGAGTCTATCATAGGTCACAGGTCAGGCTCAAACCTTTCAAGTTTATCATAGGCCATGCCCAGGCCTTATAAAGTCTAGCCTAGCCTATTTCCACCCCTACTTGTTGCTGACACCGGGACAGATTTAGTCGAGTGCAGCGATGGTGAGCTGTCCTCGGACTAGAGGGAGGAGCGTCCTTGACAGAGGGGCAGAAGAGAAGGTGTTCTCATTGCCCTCAGGTGATTGGGCCAAGTTTATTATGCCGTTCTGGGTGCAGAAACGAATTGGGACAGGCTTAGCCGTCAGGCTAGTCTAGAACAGGAGCCCCCTAAGTTGTTGCTCCGAGCATGGGAGTGATGAAATAAGAATGGGCCCTAATCCAGGGAAGAGTGTGCGAAGATGATGCTTGTTTTCTAAGGAGGTGGCATGTAACACCCCATTTTACCCGAAGAATATTATAAAAAATCAGAGTTATAAAACTCCAACATACAAACAGGATGCCACTTTTACTTCTTAAAACGACGACAAATAATCAAACATAAAACAGATTCATAACATTTAATACTCGGATGAACCGATAACAACATATTTTGATCTTTGAAAACAAACCAACTTTCATTAAATAAGCAACGAAATCACAATGTCAACTTAAATGACATATCATCTTCTCCAACTGAAAACAATTTTAAAATCAACAAATTACTTATTAATATCAACTTAAAATTCAACAACTAAATATATATTAACAACGATGAAACACAAGCATTCATCCCCCCGAGTGTTACGTATCAGAGCGACCAACACCTGACTCGAACTACTGAAGGTAAACAACCTTCATCCTTGATTACCTGTATGTTACCAACATAGGGGTAACATTCAAACAGAAGGAGTGAGACATCAAGCAATATAATCGAATGTATGATAAATACTATATTAGGATTAGTTCACGCATAATCACCACTTCACAACTTTTTAAACAACATTTAACATCACAAAACATCTCAAATATTTCAGCTTCACAACGACATTATCAACACGATGAAACAACTAGTTCATCAACACAACAACTCAGAGATGCAACTTGAAATGCGACTCATTACGATGTACATGCATGTGGTACCAACGGAGCAAAACTCCCAACTAAAAATCTGCCAGTTAATAGAGGCATCAACAAGGCATAAGCCTTCAACTTTAAAACAAGGCATAAGCCTTCAACTTTAAACTTTTGTCAATCCAGGAGAACTTATAGAGCATAAGCTCCCAACTTTTATGCTATGAATGCAACAATGTATGAATGCAACAACAACACAACAACAGATCGACTTTAGCATAAGCCTATAACTTGAATTTGTCAATTAATAGAGGCACAACAACAACAACAACAACAATTATCAACAACCACAACGTAACAAAGATAGTAACAATTATCAACAACATTGTAACAACAATAGCAACACAACAACAATAACAACGATTTGACATTGGCATAAGCCTGAAACTTTAATTTTTGCCAAGCAATAGAGGCAACACAACAACATTCATCACTACATGCAACTTTACATCAATAATATTTAATTACATCAACTTTGTACAATTCTCGTTTCAACCGATACATTCTCAGACACACTGTATAATTATTCGGACAGTTATAATTTATTCTATACTACTATTAATCTCCGCTAATTAATTTATTCTATACTACTAACTCATAAAATTTATAAGAATATTTACAATTATAATTCAACAAAGTTTTCAAGGAACTCTAAGCAATTCTACATTAAGCTCCACGACTCTAAAGTGTTCCAAAAATACTCTACTGACAACTCTTACATATAAGGGTAACTCATATGAACTTAATTGGCAAATTGTCTGACTCAATTAATAATAAAACAAATCTAAAGGGTCAAATACCTTCAATTTAAATTGTATGATTTATCAGATTTTATTCTAGACAAATCAAAAGCAATTTTGACAACCTTAATGACAACTCTAGCCGAGTTTAAAATAACTTAAATTAGCCAAATAATACAAATATTCATTTCTAACTCAAAATTCCTAAAATAATATATCAATAATATTAAACCAATATTATTATTATAATTATTATTATATTATATCTAATAATAACCATAATATGATTCACTTAAAGCTATCTAAAAATTCATTATTATAATTATACCATGAAGGTAGCACCATCGATAACCATCGTTACTGTGTTACGGCAAACAAGAAGACTAAATACCATCACAAATGTATAAAAAAGTTATTATAATTGAAACATGATGTTCAAATATTTATGAATTGAAACGTGATGTCCTATGTAATATAACTCATGTATCGCTACAGTGCTTTTCAAATTGGTATACCTACCACTGCAATATACACGGTATGAATGAAAAAGTAACCCTAAATGATAACTACTATACAATTATATCGGTACAAGGTTATATACATTAAATCACACAAATTTAACACTAATAAAATCTGTAAAACATCACAAAATTCATCAAAACATAACCATCACAAAATTAAGGAAATTTAGGAATTTCATCCTAAATATATTTCTACCCATCATACATCATCATACAATTTCAATAACCATATGAAAACTCACCCTTACATAATAACCCTGTTATAAAGTCTGAACCCCACTCTTACCTTGGATTGAAGATCGTTCTATTCTATCGATTGAGGTCTTTTGGCCTAGCTTCCAAACTTTCCCTCTTTTTCTCTTCTGCAATTTTCTGACGGTTAATTCTCCAAACCCTTCTTTTCCAAAAGTCTAATTAACATAATTCTCCTTATTTAACCAAACCTTATAATTTTAATATTTCTAATGGGCCTCACTTCCACACCCCATATTTTCTATTTCAACCACTGAGACAAACCCAATAATTAAATAAACTTCACTATATTATTATTAATATATTATAAATCAACTAATTAATCAACTTAAATACTAATAACAACTATTCAACAATTAACAACATTTTGCAACTTCGACAAATAATTCGAGATAATTTGATTAAATAATTAATTAAATTAACGGGCGTTACAACTCTCCCATTTAGAGTATTTCCGTCCTCGAAAATCCACATGATACTACAACTCTTAACGTGAATTTCGCATCTAACTCTCTGATCCCCTAGTCGCGTTTGACAACACTTTGATCACTATTTTCCCTGACATAATAACAACTCCACATGATTTGAATCCAATACACACATGCTAATCATTCAACACTTTTGCGACATAACCGTTAATAGCATCTCAACCAATTAGCCATGGGCTTCTGATATTCTAATCCTTCACTTCTAACAAGTCGTATACGCATAGCAACTGCGCCACATCACGCTTCAGCTGCGCGACTCTGATTATCCATCTTAAATCACCATCCTCATTAAAGTTTTCGTTAACCATCCAATGCATAAGTCTCAATCTTGTTTCAGACTTCCTTTAACATTCATCACAAAATCGTTGTTCACATCGGTATTCTCAGCCTTTCATCTTGCGACATTAACCCGTATATAAACCTGCTATTCTGAATTGTTCAATACGTCTCAATTCTTTCCTAGCCACTTCTCCATTAATTGGCCGAACTGGTGAGCGAATAATCTCATGATATAATTCATCAATCACTCTACACACTATTAAGATACGAAGACAAGTCTATACCATCCAACATGATCTCGTCTACTATCAACAAGATATTAAGGGTGATCAGTTCCTCAATTTGTCAATAGATAGCCGTCAACCATAATGGATCATAAACCATCGTTACTAAACTATAATAGCGTTCCCTTAGAACTCGTACTCAAGTCACTTAAAGCACATTAATATGCCTTGAGGTTTACAATTCCTTCCACAATTTCCTTCTCATTCGATCTTGACAATGAGACACCATCGTCCAAACATATTACACGGTCCAAATTAAACTTACATAGCGTCACACGAAGGCTAAGTATTCTCCAACTCAAGAATTTCTCCTATACCAGTACATTACGATTCGTCTCGTTCCAATCTCAATCTCAATAATATCATTACCTCTCTTTAATCCATTTATCAACGACATGTCGTACTTGACCTTGTCCCAAACAACCTACGACAATAATTAATTAAGCTCAAAAAGCTTCTCGTCTCTTTAATCCATAATCTAAGTATCTCGACAATCATCACTACGTACCATTTAAATCAATTCTATGTACCGGAACCATTTTTTTTAGAGGAACGTCGCTCTATCTTCCTAACGCTTCAAACAGCGATCCAAACGGAGTTACAGTCCAAAAATTATGAATCTCCAAAGTTTACCATAAACTGCAAACACCGATATTATACACCGACACCACAAAGTCTCATTACACACCGATCTAAATTCATATTCTGCACAAGAAAACACTTTTCCCAGAAAGTACATTGTATGAGCTTCTCTCAGATTCAAACGGTGCCTCAAACGGATACTCGAGTCGAAAGTTATGAATTTTTGAAGTTCTCCCAAAAACCAGAAAAATTCCTGCGAACAGCCTCCGGGTTCCAACTAATTCTTCACTAAAATCCAACTAGTTCAACCACCTTTCATGAAATAAATGTTTATCCATCCATACCTAACATACCGTAATAATTTGGAACCGTAAAACATGAATTCTATCATATTTTACAACCTCATCCTTCTTATAATTCAAGAGACACAGTAATTCTCCAAAAATTCTCGTCTTCGAAACACCGAGACTCCATCCCTTCTCATAAAACTACTCATATCCTCGAGTTCCGAGTCCGATTCGCGATTCAAGGTATTCCAACAACTTCAACAACTTCTACAATTACTCACAAGGACCCCATGACAAGGTCTACAACAATCTGTCACTTAATCACCGTCCAAACGTCAACATCATACGCAAGGGCTACTCAAACTGACCACTTCACAGTCCACCAGCAGCATTGAAACATCGCAACTTTCTAAATTCCACCTTCTAAAATTATCCTTTTTACTTGACAATCACCTTCAGAAAACTTCAGGGATTTACATTCTACTCGTATATCGACAACCATCACATTGGTCCTCATTCTTTGAGACGTGCATATCAACGACGTCTGACCATTCTCTCTCAAGACGTTCCAACTTGATTAACAAAAAAAATCCCGAATCCATGTCACCTTCGGATTCAGTAAAACAACGAAACTTCAACGATACTTGTATTGTCTCCATCAGCAGCACACTGAACCAACATCTTACGACTGGAATGTATTTGAGAAGCAAAGCTTCTCCCCACTTATCTCAAACTAACTCCTTCACGCAATCGATTAGAAAAGCAACAAGTACCGATAGTGTTTTGCACACATGCCACGTACTAAGAAACAACATATCGACAGTATTCGACTGTCACACTACTCTACTGACTCGACAACTTGGTCGGACGGACAAACCAGACTCTGATACCACTATATGTAACACCTCATTTTACCCGATGAATATTATAAAAAATTAGAGGTATAAAATTCCAACATACAAACAGGATGCCACATTTACTTCGTAAAACGACGACATATAATCGCACATAAAACAGATACGTAACACTTAAAACACGGATGAACCAATAACAAACTATGTTGATCTTTGAAAACAATCCAACTTTCATTATATAAGCAGCGGAATCACAATTTCAACTTAAATGACATATTATCTTGTCCAACTGAAAACAACTTTAAAAACAACAAATTACTTATTAATATCAACTTAAAATTCAGCAACTAAATATATATTAACAACGATAAAACACAAGTGTTCATCCCCCAGAGTGTTACGTATCAAAGCGACCAACACCTGACGCGAACTACTGAAGGTAAACAGCCTTCATCCTGGATTACCTGTACGGTACCAATATAGGAGTAACATTCAAACAGAAGGGGTGAGATATCAAACAATATAATCGGATGTATGATAAATACTATATTAGGATTAGTTCATGCATAATCACCACGTCACACCTTTTTAAAAAACATTTATCATCACAAAATTATCAATAAAACAGCTCAACTATTTCAACTTCACAACAATATCATCAACATGATATAACAACTAGTTCATCATCACAACTACTCAGAGATGCAACTTGAAATGCGACTCATTACGATGCACATGCATGTGGTACCAATTGATCAAAACTCCAACTTAAAATCTACCAGTTAATAGAGGCGTCAGCAAGGCATAAGCCTTCAACTTTAAATCAAGGCATAAGCCTTCAACTTTAAACTTTTGCCAATTCAGGCCAACTTACAAAGCATAAGCTCGTAACTTTTATGCTATGAATGCGGCAACGTATGAATGCAACAACAACACAACAACAGATCGACTTTAGCATAAGTCTACAACTTGAATTTGTCAATTTATAGAGGCAAAACAACAACAACAACAATTATCAATAACCACAACGTAACAAAGATTGTAACAATTATCAACAACAGAATAACAACAATAGCAACACAACAACAATAACAACGATTCGACATTGGCATAATCCTGCAACTTTAATTTTTGCCAAGAAATAGAGGCAACACAACAACATTCATCACTACCTCAACTTTACACCAACAATATTTACATTACAACAACTTTGTACAATTCTCGGTTTCAACCGAAATATCCTCAGACACACTGTATAATTATTTGGACCGTTAGACTTTATTCCGCTAATTAATTTATTCTATACTACTAACTCGTAAAATTTAAAAGAATATTTATAATTGTAATTCAACAGAGTTTCCAAGAAACTTTAAACAATTCTACAATAATCTCTACGACTCTAAAGTGTTCCAAAAATACTATAATATAATGACAACTCTTGCATATAAGGATAAATCTTATGAACTTAATTGGCTAATGGTCTGACTTAAGTAATAATAAAACAACTCTAAAGGGTCAAATACCTTCAATTTTAATTGTATGATTTATCAGATTTTATTCTAGACAAATCAAAAGCAACTTTGACAACCCTAATGACAACTCTAACAACCCTATTGACAAATCTAGTCGAATTTAAAATAACTTAAATTAGTCAAATAATGCAAATATTCATCCCTAACTCAAAACTTCTAAAATAATATATCAATAATAATATTAAACCAATATTATTATTATTATAATAATAATTATTATTATATTATATCTAATAATAACCATAATATGATTCACTTAAAGCTATCTAAAAATTAATTATTATAATTATACCATGAAGGTAGCACCATCGATAACCATCGTTACTGTGTTACGGCAAACAAGAAGACTAAATACCATCACAAATGTATATAGAAGTTATTAAAATTGAATCATGATGTTCAAATACTTATGAATTAATATAACTCATGTATCGCTACAGTGCTTTTCAAATTGGTATACCTGCCACTACAGTATACACGATATGAATGAAAAGTAACCCTATATGCTAAGCACTATACAATTATCGGTACATGATTATATACATTAAATCACACAAATTTAACACTAATAAAATCAGTAAAATATCACAAAATTCATCAAAACCTAACAATCACAAAATTTAAGGAAATTTAAGGATTTCATCCCAAATATGTTTCTACCCTTCATACATCATCTTACAATTTCAATCTATTATCTATTATAATATATAAAAAGTAAAGTACCTGATAATTACACTTTAAGCCCTCTGATTAATTAACTAAAACCGTTCAAATTTCATGGGTAAATTTGTCCTTCTGAAAAATAAAGCCACCATATTCATTTGACATTAAATGCTATCTATTGTGTCACTTTTTGATTGGTTGATTTCATTTTTATTTATTTGGTTTTTTCTTTTTTTTTTAACTATTTTATATTATATTATTCTATATTTTAGGTGAAATAATGTCAAAAGCTGCATTGATAATATAATTGGGTTTAAATATCTAAGCCAACTCATAATTACTCCCCTACACAATAAATCCCTGGCCACGTGAATCAAAGAAAAAAAGCCACAATATCTGGCTTGGAAAACACAGAACTCCACTTCTTCATTAACTGCAACCTTTCATTGTTCAATAAATTTTTTGTGTTCCATAGGCTGCATAAAACATGACCAAATGCATAACCATGTATATTCTGCTGCATCTCAGTTCCCTGCGATTTTCGCTCCTCTTCCATCTCAAGGCAAATCCTTCGCCTCCATCACCTTCCCCGCGATTTTCACTCCTCCTTCGTCTCAAGACACTAGCTTCGTCTCCATCCCCCCCGTCTCTAACTTCTGTTAAACACTGTTTATATTCATCTCCATTTGATTCATCTTTGATAATTAACTGATATCTCTACTCTTCTTGCAGAGTTTGTATGTGAATCATGTCTCGCCCAATTGAGCCATTGAAAGAGATCAATGATTCAAAAGATTTGTGGAAGATCGATGTTAGATGCAAACATCTATGGACTGTCACAAGTTCTTCAAACAAAGAACACATGGAGATGGTTTTGGTTGATTCTAAGGTACTGTAGCAGGATATGGTTCCCCACTGATTACTTATTATATGTTTTGTGTTGATTAACCACTGATGATGAAATGTTTGTTTCTTGTAGCGTGATATGATTCAGGCTGTTGTCCTTGCTTATTTGCTTTCGAAATTCAAATCTGAAATTGAAACAGGAAACTCTTATATCATGCAAAATTTTAAAGTTGGGAGGAATGATTTTGCTTTTAAGTCGACAAATCATACATACAAATTGGTTTTTTGTGGGTCAACTTCTGTTAAGAAGGCAGAATTTCCTGACATCCCTCATAACTACCTTAACATTATTGCTTTGAATTCCATAGTTGAAGGAAGGTTTCAATCAAATGTTTTGGTTGGTAAGTTCCCTACACCCTAATTTCAGAAATTATAATTTATTTTTGTTGAAAAATTTTAACCAATCCATTTTTTTCTTAGATTTGATTGGAGGAATCACTGATATCACTCAAACCCAAGTTAACGGTGACAACAGCAAGAATAGAATAGTTTTTTCAATTGTAGATGCCAGCAAAACAGTTGTACAATGTACTCTTTGGGGGCAACTTGCAGTTCAGCTATTGTTAGGTGCCAAATTGTGTTTATATTTAGTTTAATTAATGGCACCTTTCGACCGTTTTTATCGGATATTCGTACAATTCCCTGAAGTTTTAGATAATTATTTACGGTTTATAATATTAAGCTTTCATTTTATGTTAATATGTGTTTTAGTTATGATTTTGTAGGTTTTAGCCAATTTTGGGGAAGTTTGGAGCTTGTTTTGAGCTTTGCAAGAGAGTGCCTGGCAGAAGTATGCGCGCGTCGCGCTGGGATGTGGGCGCGTCGCGCCCTGGGCAAGACATTTTGGAGCTTCCAGACAGAGAGTTGCGCGCGTCACGCGCATGGGCGGTTTATAATTTTAAGTGTATTGGCGCGAAGCGCGCTGGAGGGCGCGACGCGCCCTGGACAGATTTCAGAAATGCTATATAAAGGAGTTTTCAGATATTTTGTGTTGGTTGGTTGATTTTGAGAGCTAAAGAACACTTGTGCACTGTAGCAAACAAAGAATCGAAGATTGGAAGCTTTGATCGTCGATTAATCGCCTTTGATGCTTGTTGATCTTCATCCTTTACTTCTTGAGCAAGCTACCATTTTCATGGATAGCTAAATCACTTTTGTATCAAGATAAGATGTAATCTTCCTAGCCTTTTGTAGGTTTTTCTTGTGAATATATGTGTATGAACAAGTGATGATCAATATAGATGGTTTAGTTTGTTTATTAAAGCTTTTTCTTTGGTATAAGTGTTTGAGACATCAATATTTGTATCTAGATCTAACTTTATCATCTATCAAACTATAAATTGCAGACATGGATTTAGCGTTTGATGTTTACTTAGTATCGGTTTTAAAACGTTATTTGTATTGTTTAAACGGTGGAGAAATCGTCGGTTAAACAATACGGTAAATCTAACTATATCGTTGCGGACACGGACGATATAGGCGTCGATACGTAATTATGTTGATCGTTACCATGTTCATATATGTATATTTACAAGGAGACATACAAATTTAGGTCGATGAAATCGAATCTTGATACATTTTCTTTAACTTAGAACTTTCATTAATTTACTCTTTGCTACTAAAAGAATTGAATGATCTTTTGCAAACCCAAATTTAAAGTAACCATAACTCAAGACAAAATAGGCTATAGAACGGCGGTGATATCGCAATAATCCCTGTGGATACGATAATAGCGAAAAGTACACCACAATACTCTTTCAACAAAATGGCGCCGTTGCCGGGGATTGTTGTTTAGATATTGCAAGCATTGCAATAGTTTGTTTTGTATTGAGTCTTATAATTAATATCTTGTGTCTAAATTTATTTTCCTTGTGTTTGTTAATTTGCTTGGTTAGTTTTTCAGATTACAGTTTATGCGAGGACGTGTACCTGCAGATCAACTCCTTTTTGATCCTGAGATTGAGAGGACTGCTCGTAGAGAGAATAGCAAAACTCGTAGGAGGAGACAACTAGCTAGGGAAAGAAGACAACAACAAGAAGCATCTTCTTCTTCAACTCCGGTTGAAAACTTGGTTGAGGAAGAAATGGCTGCGGATCCACCACCACCTCGAGGGCCATGTGTTAACAGCCCTCGTCTCAATGCACAATTTGCTCGTGATCAGGCCAATGGAAGAAACTCCGAAATGAAGACGGGGTTACTTCAATTATTATACCAAAATCCGTTCACAGGGGCAGATCACGAGGATCCATTTACTCATCTAACAAAGTTCTACGAGATTGCCGGAACCATAGGTGCTCCGGAAGACCAAGAAGAACAGGTGTTCAGGAGACTTTTTCCTCATTCCTTAATTGGAAAAGCTAAGGAATGGTACCTTGATCAACCAAATAATGTCATGACAAATTGGAACGAGTTAGAAGAGAAGTTCTTGGATCGGTTCTTTCCTCACAATAGGTTCATGGAAGCGAAAACTTCTATTGCGGTGTTCTCTCAAGGTTCGAATGAATCTCTCAATGAAGCATGGGAGAGGTTCAAGTCCATGGTTAGAAAGTGCAAAGGTCATGGGTTTGATGAGTTGTCTCAAATCCATATCTTTAGAAATGGACTCCAACCTCAACCAAAAACTCTTTTAGATGCTACCGCGGGTGGTTCGTTGATGTCAAAAACTGCTGAAGAAGCGATTGCTATCATTGATAGAATGGCTTTGAATGATCATCAAGGGCAACACAACCGTAGTGCATTGCAAAGAAAACCGGGAGTTCTTGAATTGAACACTAGTGATGCAATACTTGCTCAAAACAAGTTATTGACACAACAAGTTGAATTGCTCACTCAACAAATGTCAAAACTCCCTCAACAAATCAAAGAGATAAATGGGAGCCCTTCTAAAAATCAACATGTGATGTGTTGTGAATTGTGTAGGGGTGACCATCAAACTGGTTTTTGTCCTCCACCGGATGAAGAGGTGAATTATGTGTCTAATCCTAATCAAGGATATGGTGGGAGACCACAACAACAACCTTACAACAATAACCAAGGTTACCAACAAAGAGGTAATCAAGGTTATCAACAAGGATGGAGGCCGGAAGCGGGCCCATCGAATCGTCAAAATCCTTATCAAGGCGGTTACAATCAACAACCTCAACAAACAAAGCTTTCTATCGAGGACACTCTTAGCCAATTCATGCAATTGCAAATTGCAAGCCAAAAGAGTACGGATGCCGCAATTAAGAACCTTGAAACTCAAGTCGGGCAATTGTCAAAGCAACTTGCCGATCAAAACAAAGGTCCTTTTCCGGCTACTACAAAAGAAAATCCTCGTGAGCATTGTAAGTCAATTCTAACTCGTAGCGGTAGAAATATTGATATGGGTGTAGGAGAGATAGTTGAGGAGGAAATTGTTGAGAGTGAAAAAGATAGGGTGATTGAAGTAGAAAAAAATGTTGAGGGTGATTTAGTTGAAAATGAGAAAGAGAAAGAATTAGTGGAAAAAGAAACTCTTGAGAAAGTTGTAGAAAAAGAGAGAAAAAAATTGAGTGTGAGTGAAAAGGGAAAGAAGAAGGTGGATGATTCTATACTAGTGAAGAAATTACCTTACCCTCCTGGTCCGTCAAAGAAAGAAGATGCAAAGCACTATGCTCGGTTCTTGGACATTTTTAGCAAGTTGCAAATCAATGTCCCTTTTTCCGAAGCATTAGAGCAAATGCCGATGTATGCAAAATTCATCAAAGACATCATCACTAAGAAGAGAAGATTCTTGGATCCGGAGGTAGTAACGGTGAGCTCTTGTTGTAATGCGTTAATTCAACGCAATACTCCGATAAAATCAAATGATCCTGGGCGGGTAACCTTACCGGTGTCTATTGGAAATGTTCACATAGGCAAAGGTTTGGTAGATACCGGTTCTAGCATTAATTTGATCCCTTTGTCAATGGTGAGAAGATTAGGAATCAATGATTTGAAACCGACAAGAATGACGTTATCATTAGCAGATAAGTCCACAGCTCATCCTCATGGAGTTGCGGAAGACTTGCTTGTCAAGGTTGACAAATTTTGGTATCCTGTTGATTTTATCGTTATAGACATGGAAGAAGATCCTGAGATTCCATTGATCTTAGGAAGGCCTTTTATGAAGACGGCCCGAATGATGATCGACATTGATGATGGCTTAATGAAATTAAGGTACCAAGATGAAGAATTATGCCTTGATCTCTTTGAAGCCATCAAGCATCCTAATGATGAGGATGATTGTTTTAGAATCGATGCTACCGAAAGGGCTATTATGAAAGTGGAAAATCAAATGTACTTGTCGAATCCTCTTGAGAAGACTTTAATGGAAGCTCTCGAAGTTCTCACCAAAGATCAAGAGAAGGAAATTGAAGATTGCTTGAGAAATTTAGAGGCTTGTGAGGAGATGAATCCATTTGAAACTCAAATTGAAGAGTTGAAGGATGAACCGAAAGTTGAAGAGCAAAAGGTGGAGTTGAATGTGTTACCATCTCACTTGAAATACGTGTTTCTCGGTGACAATTCTACTAAGCCGGTTATCATTAATAGTGGTTTGTCTAACAAGGAAGAGCATCGATTGAAGGAAGTGTTGACAAAGAATCAAGAAGCAATAGGATGGGTTTTATCCGACTTGAAGGGTATTAGTCCGGCCTATTGTATGCATAAGATTATGTTAGAAGATGATTTTCGGCCCGTGGCACAACCTCAAAGGCGATTGAATCCAACCATGAAAGAAGTTGTTAGAAAAGAGGTTGTGAAGTTATTAGAGGCGGGGATGATTTATCCCATCTCCGATAGTGAGTGGGTGAGCCCGGTGCATGTGGTTCCTAAGAAGGGTGGATTGACAGTTGTGAGAAATGAGAAGAACGAGTTGATTCCTTCGAGAGCGGTGACCGGGTGGCGAATGTGTATTGATTATAGGAGGTTGAACCAAGCCACAAGAAAAGATCACTTTCCATTGCCTTTTATGGATCAAATGTTAGAGAGGTTAGCCGGAAGAAATTTTTATTGTTTCTTGGATGGTTATTCGGGATACAATCAAATATCAGTGAATCCGGCGGACCACGAGAAAACTGCTTTTACATGTCCTTTTGGCGTTTTCGCTTACCGAAGAATGCCATTTGGACTATGTAATGCTCCTGCAACATTTCAAAGGTGCATGCAAGCTATCTTCTCAGATTTGATCGAAAAAAGCATTGAGGTGTTCATGGATGATTTTTCTGTGTACGGGTCATCATTTGACTTGTGCTTGAAGAACCTTGATGTGGTGATGGAAAGATGCATTGAAACAAATTTGGTTCTTAACTGGGAGAAATGCACTTTCATGGTGACGGATGGGATTGTTCTTGGCCACAAGGTTTCTTCAAAGGGGCTTGAGGTTGATCCGGCAAAAATTGAAGTTATTGAAAAACTTCCCCCTCCGGTGAATGTGAAAGGCATAAGGAGCTTCTTAGGACATGCTGGGTTCTATAGAAGATTCATCAAAGAT
The DNA here is from genome assembly GCF_029867415.1 of Vicia villosa. Classification (NCBI taxonomy): domain Eukaryota; kingdom Viridiplantae; phylum Streptophyta; class Magnoliopsida; order Fabales; family Fabaceae; genus Vicia; species Vicia villosa. Next base: position 88,802,648 of record NC_081185.1, on the reverse strand, counting down.
TTCTCCAAGGTCGCAAAGCCTTTGAGTAATTTGCTCAACAAAGGTATGGAATTTAATTTTGATGAATCATGTCTAAAAGCTTTCCTAGAACTTAAAGCAAATTTGACCACCACACCCATAATTGTCGCTCCTAATTGGTCGCTTGAGTTTGAACTCATGTGCGATGCTAGTGACTATGCGGTTGGTGCGGTCTTAGGCCAAAGGAAGAACAAGCAATTCCATGCTATACATTATGCGAGCAAAGTTTTAAATGAGGCACAGGTCAACTATGCTACCACAGAAAAAGAATTGCTCGCAATTGTATTTGCATTGGAAAAGTTTCGTCCTTACCTCATTGGTTCTAAAGTTGTGTGTTATACTGATCATGCCGCAATCAAATATCTTCTCACCAAGCCTGATTCAAAACAGAGGCTTATTCGGTGGATTCTTTTGCTTCAAGAATTTGATCTTGAAGTGAAAGATAAGAAAGGTACAGAAAATTTGATTGCGGATCATTTGTCTCGGTTAGTGAATACCGAGGTGACAAATAATGAAAAAGAAGTGAGGGAAGAATTCCCGGATGAAAAACTGTACATGGTACAAGAAGTTAGACCCTGGTTCGCAGATATGGCTAATCACAAAGCATCTGGCTGGATACCGGAGGATCTAACTTGGAATCAAAGGAAAAAGTTTTTGAACGATGCTAATTTCTATGTTTGGGATGATCCTCACTTGTTTAAGTTGAGTAGTGACAATCTTCTGAGAAGATGTGTCGCGGATGAGGAGACAAAAAGCATTTTGTGGCATTGCCACAATTCGCCTTATGGTGGTCATTTTAATGGTTTGCGTACGGCCACAAAAGTCCTTCAATCGGGATTTTGGTGGCCTACTTTGTTCAAAGACGCCTACCACCATGTTGCCTCATGCGACAGCTGTCAAAGAACTGGTGGAATAGGGAAAAGAGAGGAAATGCCCCTCCAAAGTATTGTAGAAGTTGAGGTATTTGATTGTTGGGGCATTGATTTTGTTGGACCATTCCCTTCCTCAATGTCAAATGAATACATCTTGGTAGCTGTTGATTATGTGTCTAAGTGGGTGGAAGCGATTGCTTCACCCAAAGCAGATGGTAAGACCGTGATAAAGTTTTTGAAGAAAAATATATTTTCGCGGTTTGGCTCGCCAAGAGTGATAATTAGTGATGGTGGATCTCATTTTTGTAATGCTCCGCTTGAAAAAGTGTTGGAGCAATATGGAGTCAAGCACAAGGTAGCTACTCCATATCATCCACAAACAAATGGGCAAGTTGAGAGAACCAATCGAGAGATTAAGAGAATTCTTGAGAAAACTGTGTCTAGTTCTAGGAAGGATTGGTCAATGAAGTTAGATGAAACCTTGTGGGCGTATCGGACCGCTTTCAAAGCACCGATCGGTCTTACACCATTCCAAATGGTGTATGGTAAAAGTTGCCACCTTCCCGTAGAACTAGAGCATAAGGCATATTGGGCCTTAAAGCTTTTGAATTTTGACCACAAGTTGTGTGGAGAGAGAAGAAAAATCCAACTTAATGAGTTGGAAGAGATGAGATTGCATGCCTATAAGTCCAATTCGATTTACAAGGAAAAGACCAAATTCTATCATGATAGTAAGGTTAGAATGAAGGACTTTAAGGTAGGGCAATTAGTTTTACTCTTCAATTCCCGGTTAAGACTTTTTCCGGGAAAGTTGAAGTCTAAATGGTCCGGACCGTTTTTGGTCAAAGAAGTGAGAAGCCAAGGGGCTATTGTGATAGAGGACCAAAAATCAAACCAAGAGTGGGTAGTAAATGGTCAGAGGTTGAAGGTGTATCGAGGAAGCGATTTTAATCGTGAAACTTGCGTTTTATCGTTTGGCGATCCTTGATTGCCTTTGACCGTCGAGCTGACCGACGTTAAACAAAGCGCTCTTGGGAGGCACCCCAAGTTGTATATATTCACTTGCATTTGTGTTATTTTTGCAGGTGGGATTTTTGAGTTGTCGTCGAGCTAGAAACGATCTACCGGTATTTTTGGGCGTGCTGAAATAATGCAGTTTTTCTGCTGTTTCTGGTGTAGCGCGCGTCGCACCCAAAAGCGCGCGTCGCGCGCTTTGTGAGTTCTAAGACCCCTTCCTGGCAGAGATGAGGGCGCGTCGCGCCGATTCTGCGCGCGTCGCGCGCTGTACGTATTTTTGAAAAAAAAAAATAATTTTGTTTGGGCCCACCCATGCTGGGCCCGACCCGGTTCGTTTTCAGAATTGAGATTTAGGGTTTTTGGAGGTTTTGCCTCCACTCTTGCCCTTTCTCCTCCTTGTTCCAAGAAAAGAAAAAGAACAAACACACACTTACTCTTAGATTCTTGCATTTTCCTCACTAATTTTCGTCTCCCCATAATCATCATCATCAAAGGTTAGTCTATCTTCTTCTCTATTTCCATTAATTTAAGTTTTAGTTGTTAGGATTTTAGGTTTAGGAGTATTTTGAATAAATCTGAAAAACTAGGGTAGAAACAATCTTTTGCTGTATATAATGCTTGCTGGGACCCTTAGAAGGGAGGAGAAGCTTGTTCTCCTCTTCTGTTTTGCTTTAAATTGAAGAATTTTTCTGGGTTTCGCAGAGCGCGCGTCGCGCCCTGTTCAGCGCGCGTCGCGCCCTGTGTTAAATTTTGAATTTTTTTTCATGCATTCTGTGATGTTGTATAGGGTCTGTTTTGTGATTGATGATGAATATGGATTGATGTAGGCTATTAAAATTGAGGTTATGCTAACTTTGTTTCAATTTGTGTGTTTTGTTTGATTTTAAATTTGTGCAGGAATGGCACCCTTTTTGAAAAGAAAGAAGGCTGGTTCTGGTGAGGGATCTTCCTCACAAGCTGGCAGGTTTGATCGGACGAGGTTTCTAGGTCCGGAGCAAGAGGCGAGGTACCATGAGCTTGAAAGCCGCGTTGTGTGGAGTGAACGCACGGTGGTTCCTATTGACCACGGCCTCTTCCAAAGGGCGTGGACTGCTTTGTCTGAAACATGCTGGGACAAGCTGTTCACTCCACCACAATTCTATCAGGTGGAGATTGTTAGAGAGTTTTATGCAAATGCCTTGCCTCCGAGCAGTTGGACAGGTACTGAAGCTTACCCGTTTAAAACATGGGTGAGAGGTAAGGCCATTGATTTTAGCAAAGAGGCTATTTTTGATTTTCTGGATAACCCTCTTGCTTTGGTAGAAGAGTGTCAGTACCATCCCAGGTTGAATAGAGGAAATTGGGATGCAGACAGCATTAGGGATAGGATTTGCAGGACTGGTTTCACCTATACTCTGACTAAAGCTGGGCTGCCAAAGACTTTTACTCGTAGTCAGTTGACGGAGGAGGCTCAGTTGGTGACTTCGGTGGTCCTTTACAACATTAGGCCACGGAGTCACACTTCTTCCCTCACCATTGATACGGCAGGTTTGGTTCAGGGTATTCTGAATGGTGATAACATTGATGTGTCCAGGATTGTGGCGAATGAGCTGAAAAGAGTCGCCCTGAATGGGACTCTTCATGGAGATGGGGTGAAATGTAGGTTGATTTTTCCTGGTTTAATAATGGGTTTGTGCAGGAAGGCTGGTGTCCGGTTCCCATCTGGTGGGATGATCCCCATGGATGGTATTATCGATGATATTTTTGCTAACAGGTACTGTTTGCCTGGAGGTCGTCCTTTTGGTGTTGCTGCTGGTGCATCTGACCTTCCCGATGCTTCTCAGGCTGTTCCGGTTGCTGCTGCACCGCCTGCTGGTCCACAGTATGGTGATGCAAGTGATTGGAACTATCAGATGCATATGGCGCATCAGAGAGCGTTTATGTTTTTGCAGGATTCTATCCGGCAGCTTTCTCTGCAGCAGCCTGTTGGTTCCAGGGATGATTTATCTGCCTATGCTTCATGGCCTGAGGGCAGGCCAGATCCTGAGGAGGGGATGGAGCAGGATGATCCGGAGACTTCCGATGAGGAGTAGACTTTATTTTTTTACTGTTTTATGTTTTATTGTTTTTAGTTTTATGTTAGAACAATTTTTAGTTACTTTGTTTTTAATGTTTATAGTTTTGTTCCATCCTTTTGGATGAGGTACTTTGAAAGGCTAAGTTTACGCCTTTGGATAGTTAACACCTGTTTGGTGTGTTTTTTATTTTATATAAGTTCAGTTTATTTTATTTTTGCATTTATTTATTTTTAAGTAGTTTATTTTAGTTTAGTGTTTATATTTTAGAAAAAATGGTTTGATAAGTTGTCCTGATGATTAATTAGCTGGAACACGAATTTTTGTTGCCACAATGAATTTGGATGATGCAACACAATTTGAGTGGTGATGATATAAGTTGAAAACTGTACGCGCAAGGTACATCCTTTATCATTTTTTTTATCAAGTACCTTCGATTCTGATGCTTTTAATTGTACAAATTAGTTGTCATTAATTTCTGTGGATAAAATTAGTTCAATTGTGAATCACTTTAGCCTAGCTGTAGTTGTGAGGAGACTTTCCACTGTGTATATATATAAATTGTGCTGGATACCAGCAATGTGCGTTTTAACTCGTTTTTATTATGATTAATCTTGCATTGTTATTAAATTGTGTTAAGCATGAAAGTGATCAAGGCGTTTTGTTCGGCACTATGAGAAAAACTTCCAATCCAAATATAACCTACCCGGTGAGTGTGTGAGTATTTGCTAACCACTTTGAGCCATTTTGCCAAGATTCAATCGGTATCATGTCATGCCTTATAGTTGCCGATTTTTGATTTGAATCTTGATGACTTTCTTTGAACCTTGAAAAGTACCATGAAATGTGGTTAGGATTGATTCCTTTTCGCCTTAGAATAGGGAGCATTCGTGATTATGTGGTGGTAATATTCAAGTTGGGGAGAATAAAATTTTGATCTTGGTTGTATTGGTGTGTAGAAGAAAATAAATAATTGCTCAAGAGAGAAAAAGAAAAAGAAAAAAAAGAAAAAGAAAAAAAGAAAAAGAAAAAGGAAAAGAGAAGAGCTTTGTATATAGCTAGTTCTTTTAAAATAAAAAGATGAACTCTTGAGCAATAAAATTGTGTGATCGGTTGATAAGGATGTGTGGATATTATCATGATTTGAATGCTCTCTTAGGAATTGACCCCTTTTGTTTCAATGGCCTTGAGAAATGACACTTCCTTGTTAACCAAGCCAAGCTAGAACCCGAAAGTCCTTAGTGATTCATGCTTATATACTTTTTATATATCTTATGCTTAGATGAGTTTATAATTAATTCGGTATGTTTGCGTCATTGTCTGGTGAGTGTTAGGATCCTCCATTTTTGTTCTCTCAGTAGAGAAATACGTAGGTGTGATTCATTTTTGAACTTCTTTTGCTTTGTGGAATTTCTGACATAGAATTTGTATATAGGATTAGCATTGTTATCATGGTACTTTGATGAAAACTGGTAAAGATTGATCTTTCTGTACTTTTGGAATTTGAACCATTCAATTGTTCTTGTTTCTACCTTGTTGTTTCATTTGTGATATTTTGTGTTCCCGGAAATTTATCATTGTTTTGTTTGAGGACAAACAAGAGTTTAAGTTGGGGAGAGTTGTTAGGTGCCAAATTGTGTTTATATTTAGTTTAATTAATGGCACCTTTCGACCGTTTTTATCGGATATTCGTACAATTCCCTGAAGTTTTAGATAATTATTTACGGTTTATAATATTAAGCTTTCATTTTATGTTAATATGTGTTTTAGTTATGATTTTGTAGGTTTTAGCCAATTTTGGGGAAGTTTGGAGCTTGTTTTGAGCTTTGCAAGAGAGTGCCTGGCAGAAGTATGCGCGCGTCGCGCTGGGATGTGGGCGCGTCGCGCCCTGGGCAAGACATTTTGGAGCTTCCAGACAGAGAGTTGCGCGCGTCACGCGCATGGGCGGTTTATAATTTTAAGTGTATTGGCGCGAAGCGCGCTGGAGGGCGCGACGCGCCCTGGACAGATTTCAGAAATGCTATATAAAGGAGTTTTCAGATATTTTGTGTTGGTTGGTTGATTTTGAGAGCTAAAGAACACTTGTGCACTGTAGCAAACAAAGAATCGAAGATTGGAAGCTTTGATCGTCGATTAATCGCCTTTGATGCTTGTTGATCTTCATCCTTTACTTCTTGAGCAAGCTACCATTTTCATGGATAGCTAAATCACTTTTGTATCAAGATAAGATGTAATCTTCCTAGCCTTTTGTAGGTTTTTCTTGTGAATATATGTGTATGAACAAGTGATGATCAATATAGATGGTTTAGTTTGTTTATTAAAGCTTTTTCTTTGGTATAAGTGTTTGAGACATCAATATTTGTATCTAGATCTAACTTTATCATCTATCAAACTATAAATTGCAGACATGGATTTAGCGTTTGATGTTTACTTAGTATCGGTTTTAAAACGTTATTTGTATTGTTTAAACGGTGGAGAAATCGTCGGTTAAACAATACGGTAAATCTAACTATATCGTTGCGGACACGGACGATATAGGCGTCGATACGTAATTATGTTGATCGTTACCATGTTCATATATGTATATTTACAAGGAGACATACAAATTTAGGTCGATGAAATCGAATCTTGATACATTTTCTTTAACTTAGAACTTTCATTAATTTACTCTTTGCTACTAAAAGAATTGAATGATCTTTTGCAAACCCAAATTTAAAGTAACCATAACTCAAGACAAAATAGGCTATAGAACGGCGGTGATATCGCAATAATCCCTGTGGATACGATAATAGCGAAAAGTACACCACAATACTCTTTCAACAGCTATATGAGTATTATAAGAATAATATGCAAGCCTCTGATATTGTCATTGTGCTAATCAATGCAAGGGTTAAAGAGGCTCAAGGTAATCATGCATGATACAATAGTTTAAATGTAAATGCTCAATATCTTTTATATCCAACAGTTGTAAATGTTTCTTCAATTCCTGTGATTCAGGAGGATTTCCAGTTAGTGTTTCCAACACATGGAATGGAACGAAACTGTTGATTAATGACCTTGCTATTGAGGAAGTCAAGAGTCTAAAAAAAAGGTGCTATAGCATGTGTCTGTTTCTTTATTATATCGTTTGGAATGCTTATTGATCTTCTTCTTAACTGTCTTGCATAATCATTTATTTAAATTGATGTTGATTTTAATTGAATTTAATGTTGTTGTTATACCCCAAAATTTGCCCGCATCTTTTTTCAAGAAAACTCCAATCTGAAAATTAAGAGCCTCATATAATCATGGATTTTTATTTCAACAAATATCCTGACATATGAAATACTTAGTTTTTAGAATTTTTCTTATACAGTAATTTGGCTTGCAGTTGAATTTATTCTTACGCAAACGCCAAATACTGTTTATTACTTCACACATGCTATTTATTTATTTACAGATAAATAGTACTGACACAATTGGTACAGAGTTAAATCTTTTTGCAGGCACAGAATCAGGAAACTCAGACTGTACTGGTAACAAGTAGATTATTATTATCTTTTGTTTCCCACTAATTTTTGTACTATATTCCATTATTTTCAAAAATATTTTCAAATCTCTTTTTTCAAAAATTAAATCCTAACTTTATTCTCTACATCTCTCTTTTTCCCAACACTATCATACACTTTCTTTCAAATCTTATTTCCACTCAAATTTTCCTTTTGTACGGAATCACATCATTCCCCAACGTCTCTATCCTTCTTTCCACTCTATAAATACCTCTCATTTTTGTCATAAAAATCTCACATCAAATTCTAATCCATCTCTCAAATTTCTACTTCATAATCCATCCTTTCTTCTTCCCCGACAAAATGGCGAAGCGGTGGGAAACGTGTTTTCTTATGGTCATCACCATTGCTACGGTGATCATGTCTTTCTTCTGTCTTCATAGCCCGGAACACTGTGGACCTGGGATGCTTATGCTCCCAATCATCTACATGTTACTATTTGTAGCATGGGTTATCAATCGTCATTCTTAAAATTTGCCGTATTTCTTATTTCTTAAGTGTACCGTTTATTCGTACTGTTCAATATAGTATGTAATATTTGTACTGTCAGTATTAAATGTTGTACTATTTGTCATAATATTGCTTAATTACTCAGATAATATTTTGTGTGTTTTCTGCCAGTCAAATATTCATTTTTCTGTGCATTAAATGATTTTCAGGGTTATTATCGGTAATTTTGCCCGTATACAGTAAATATTAGTTATTTATTATGTCTGTGTTTTTTTTTACAAGTCATGTAAATAAACTTTCATTTTTCACATAAAACAAAAACAAAAACAACAAAAAAAAAAAGAAATTAACTTTGATTGTTGATTTTTCACTCTAACTGCTACGTCAATACCTGAACAGTCAGTCGACGGTCAAACTGCTGGCAGTACAATTCTCAGTGTTTTGTACCATCAATCAAATCAATCTTTTACAATTCAAAATTCCAAGATTTTTATTCTAGAAGTCTTCTGAATATCACGCGATTAGCAGAGACTCAACACTTCACAAAAATCAGGTACGCTTAACTGTCTCCTACACAAACAGTCCCTGACTAGGGTTTTCTTGTTTTTACAGGAGAAACAAGTTTTTGAGACCTCAAATGGATTTCATGTACATCCATATATCTCAAAGTACCATCATACAAATTTTCAAACTTCAATTCACTCAGACGCACCGTCAGCAGCTCAAACAGTCAACAGACGACCCGTTTGACTAAAAAGTCAACAGACAGTCAAAAATGAAATTTTTTGTCAAAATCCATATTTTGTCAAAGGATTCATCATTTGATCATTGGATGATCATAATTCATCAAGGAAAGATCAAAAATCAACAAAACCCTAAGATTCAAAATTAGGGTTTTTGCCTGAAAAGTCAACTCAACTTTGACTGGTCATAACTCTCTCATCCTTCATCCAAAAAATTCAAACCAAAGCTCATTTTGAAGGAAATTCAATTATCTTTCAAATGCAATTGATCCCATGGTCATTGCATTCACCATTTGAAAAATATGACCAAAGACATTACAGGTCATTTTCAAAGTCAACAAAAAGACACTTTTTTCAAAAGGACACACAAGGAGCATCAAAAATCATTTTGACATGAGACCAAAGACATTGGTTAGAGGACTCTTTGAGGTTTCCAAAAAGTGCAATAACTCCTTCATGTGACAAAAATTGAGGGATTTACACCTTGTTGAAGTTGGCTAAATTTTGGAAAATGCATAAAAACAACATTGCTCAAAAAATGCATTTTTTCCAAATGGGGCCAAGTTTTCATGGTTCAAACATCATTACCATAATATTATGGGCCTCCCACGACCAAGACAAGGCCCACTCCATTTTTTATTCATTTTTGGTTTAATTTTATCACATATAAGATTAACTTAAAAAAGAAAAATGGATGGATAAAGAATAGCTTACAAACCAAGCATGACTCATCAAGAGAATCATTCAACTCTGCCCCAAGCCAAGTACAAACAGAAGGAGGGTGGAAAATCAAGCCATGGTGGCTTAAATGCAAAGCTACTCATGTTGAAAAAGTCAAGATTCCACAAAGCTAATGAATGCTTCTTAGCTTCACTTCCAAGCAGCTCTTGGCCTATAAAAGAGCTATCATACTTCAGCAATCAAGGGAGGACGAATTCAGAAGCATTCATAAGCATATATCACTCTTGTAACAACTTGTAATATTCAAAGAAACTTGAAATTCGAATTTTAAGTTTCAGTCAATTTCAATACAAACTAAACATTCAAACATCATCTCTGAGCTTCACTAACTATTCCAATCAATTGCAAGTCTTAAACCTCATTGAATCGAGCTACACAGGTCACGATTTGCTCAAACAAAAACCAACTCATATCTGATCATACACGCACATTTAACAAGATGTAGATATATATTTGTGTTTAGATTGGTGCTCTGGTCGTTTCTGGAGCTTTAATTAAGTTTTAATGACCGTTTGCACAAAACCACCATTTTAGGGTTTCTAAGCTCAAATTTAGGGTTCTTCATTAGAGCCAAAATTAAACCAAATTAAGGGCATGGTTACATTCAGTGGAACAAGACGAATTTAATGGTCCTATCGCGCCTGATTTCTATGCTTGTTTACACCTATTCGCTATTTTGCAGGGATGAGTTTAATCTATTACAGCGCTTCTAGCCAGAAAGCACTGTTAAAAGTGGTGTCTGGAGGTTGAAGATGATGCGTGTCCTCACCCCATTGGCCAGCCAGCGCGCGCGTTCTTTTAAATTTTCCTCTAATCAAGTGTTTTGCAGGTATACTGATTGCCATGCGCCTCAAAATCTGAGCCTTCTGATCCACTTTCCATCCAGTCCAACGCGCCAGATCATGCATGAACATCATACTCCCTCATAATCAACCACATCTGATTAGTATCCTTTTATTTTTTATTTCTATTTTAATTTCTTTGCAAAATTAATTAAAAATAGTTAAAAAAAATCCAAAAAATACACAAAAAATATTTTTTAAGCTTCTAAAATAATATATTATTTTCTGAAATAAAAATATTTTATTTTTCTTCATAATTCCAATATTTTGCATAATTAATTAGTATATATTTATATATTTGCTTTTTAATTATTTTCAACCAATCAAAAAAAATCATAAAAAAAATTGTTCTTTATATTAAATATTGTTTATATATTATAAACTAATTTTGTACATATTTAGGATAATTTTCTCTTTAAGTTTTAATTATTTGTATAATTATTTGCATAATTATGTCTTAATTAACTTAATAAACTTCAAATCAATTTCAAAAATTCCAAAAAAATTAGTTTTGTTTTAAAATTAATTAACAAGCACATTTGAACATATTTTTAAGCTTAATTTCTAGGTTTAAATTTATTTTCTTTTTCTAAATTTTAATTTAATTAATTATGCATTAATTTTAAATTAAAATCAATCATAAAAAAAAAACCAAAAACATGCATTTCTCTATTTATCTTATTGCAATTTAAATTCCTAGATAAATGTATAGGTTGTCCAAATCATGTAAATAGGCTTAGTTTACATTTCCTGCACAATCGATGTAATAGCGTAGATTTACTTTCCGCACTTTACATTTCCGCATTTTAATTTCCAGCAAATATAAACTGCGTGTATGTCAAAGATAAAATTGAACCGTTAGATCACTAACTTCAAAGATAAAATATCTGAATCCAATCACAATCACACTTGCACCTTTTAAGGTAATCCCTTCTCACTCTTTTCAAAATCAAAAAATCAAAATTCTACTGTTTCGAGTACAAAATCGAACCTTTTGTTTGTATCCGGTGAAAGGATAGATTTTTAAAGGAAATAGGATAAAGACCTTACAACTCAGGGTAGACCTCCTAGTTTGCTTGCTCAAATCAAAACAAACAAAATTCTCATACACTGTTGTTTTTCAAAACAAAACTTTCCAAAAAGACAATATTTTGTATACATCCAAACACGGATCATTACAAAGTTAATGTTCTTTTCAAAACATCTTTCGAAAGATAAACAAACATTTTATATACATCAGCACAAGGATCATTACAAATTCAATTTACAAAGGTATTTGAAACCACATATGAGCATTCTAAAGCAATTGAAAAGTGATCGAAAAACAAGTGAGCTAAGCAAACTTAAGAGCCCATGGATAACCATGGATACAAAGGGTGCTAACACCTTCCCTTTGTATAACCTACCCCCTTACCCAGAATTTCTTAAAGGTCTTTTTCTGATTCTTTTATAAACCTTTCCTTAATTGGATAAAATAAAAGGTCGGTGGCGACTCTGTGAATTTTCAAAAATGCGAAAGCATAAGCGATAAAAAAGGGTCAGTTCACGTATCTCTCCCGCTCAGAGGTATGGCCCGAAAAACGGAGGTCCACAGTTGTGTTTACATTTTTCAGACTTGGTGTTGATTTGCCTTTGTTATCATCTTCAAGTGTACAAGTTGAGACAACGCAAAACTCATTTTATTCTGACTATGACAAATTTGTTTGGAAGGCTGAAATAATGAGTCTCTCTGAAATAACAAATCTGCAACATGTAAGAAAGAATGATTGTTTCCTTATATTGATATCGTTCTTAAAGCCTCATATAACTGTAATTTATATTCGACAACTTTGTAGGAAACAACCTGTGTTACCGTTGCTACCCTCGATAAGTTTGATGCTGGGCAGATGGGATGGTACTATGATGGATGTGTGGAATGTACAAGGAGTGTGACTGCCAAGGATGGAAAGCTATAGTGTTTTAAGGATCATATTAGCCCAGAACCTGTGCCACGGTATACTTTATATTCCTCTTCCATTACCAACTGGTAATGTTTATATTTTCTTACAAACAGTGAAGATTGATGTGTTCTCCTATGTTTCATGAATCATTAAGGTATAAGCTTGATATAACAGCTGTTGACGGCAGTTCGAAGGCAAAGTTCGTCTTTTGGGACACAGACTGCGTGAAGTTAATTGGGAAGTCTGCTCTTCAAATGAAGATGGATTTAACACGGGTATGTAATTGTTGCATACAACAATAATCAATTGTTTTTGGTTTTTAAGGTGTCTAATACTTTTTATTCTTATAGTCTGTTGATTACGATCCACTTGAGTTTCCTTACGAACTTGACTCCATATTGGAAAAAGAATTGGCCATTAGAGTTGTTTATCAGCCTAAAAATGGGAGACTTTCTGTCATTGGCTTTAGGACTGATGAAGATGTGCGTAATAAAATTAATCCCAAGAGAGTTCGAACTACAAGAAAAGGACATCTTCTGATCAACAAGAATTCAAGTCGTATCTTAGGATTTTACATCCGCGACAATTCTATTCACATTCACTTTACATTTTATAATTGTCATAATATTCATGCATACATTACAACTGCATAGTCAAATTAGGCTTTTAATCGTGAGAATGCCCGAGTCATGAGGGCATGAACTCAAGTTTCCCCTGCAAGTCCTGGAGAAACTTTTTCCTGCAAGACAACGATCCATGTAGAGAGATTTCCCCAAGCAAGTCAACAGATGGTAGTCTCCCTCAAAGAGATAGTTTGTTCACTTTTGGAATTCCTCAGCCGAGAATCTCCTACAGAGCGACATTCGACAGTCTTCTTCAGACAAGATAGTTTGCTTCACATTTTAGAATTCTCTAGAGGTTTGGTATTTCCCCCAGCAGGGTCAAGAAGTGCCACTTCTTGTCAAAGGAAATTCAGAATCTCCCAGCAGATTGACAAATGATTCCCCAGCGGAGTCAGTGAATGGTAGTCTTCATCCAGAGGATAATTCATAATCCCCGGCGGAGTCAGTGAATGGGTCGACAAATGGCAGTCTCTCCCAGTAGAAGACAGTTTGTTTCCCCAGCAGTCAGCAAATGGCAGTCTCTTTCAGTAGAAGACAGTTTGCTCACTTTCTTTCATGACAGAGTCAACAAATGGCAGTCTCTCCCAGTAGAAGACAGTTTGTTTCCCCAGCAGTCAGCAAATGGCAGTCTCTTTCAGTAGAAGACAGTTTGCTCACTTTCTTTCATGACAGAGTCAACAAATGGCAGTCTCTCCCAGTAGAGGACAGTTTGTTCCCCTAGCGATTGGCAAATGGCAGTCTTTTCCCAAGAAAAGACGGTTTGTCTGTTAAATACTCAAGAGATCGACAAATGGCAGTTTCTTCAAACAGTTTGTCTGTTTCTGGGATGTTTAACTCCCCACAGAGTCGATGAATGGCAGTTTTCCTCTTAGGGAAACAGTTCGTTGACTCCCCAGGCATCAGTTGACGAATGGCAGTTTTCGTCCCGAAAACAGTTCGTCCGCTTTCAAACGAAGTCATTAGCCCCTCAAAAGATCATGAGGCCACATGACATTCTTTCAAAGACGTCAAGTCAAAAGGGAAGATGGTGAAGTTTCTTTACTACCGTCAAATGGCGTCTCATCTCCAAGTGCTGATGAGAAGTTTGATGAGGAAACAAACCTTTGAAGTTTCTTTACTACCGTCAAATGGCGTCTCATCTCCAAGTGCTGATGAGAAGTTTGATGAGGAAACAAACCTTTGAAGTTTCTTTACTACCGTCAAATGGCGTCTCATCTCCAAGTGCTGATGAGAAGTTTGATGAGGAAACAAACCTTTGAAGTTTCTTTACTACCGTCAAATGGCATTTCATCTCCAAGTGCTGATGAGAAGTTTGATGAGGAAACAAACTTTTGGAAATTTTCTCTTTATCTGAGATATTGTCCAAACGCAGCCGAGACCAGTTTCGAGATATGGACATCCGAAACGAGGAAAGGTTGTTTACCTTTTTCTAAGTATCAGCACTTAGTTAAAGAAGATGGATTGCGCATCCTACATTGCCATCCATTCACCAGAATCCACATCAAGTATTTCTACAGGAGTTAGTCTCCTCATTCCCCGCCAAGTGCGACAACAGGATCAAATCATGCAAAGATTTTATCAATTACAACATCTCAGGAGCGCCCAAAATTCGGGCATTCTTTGATATTTAAGTCTCTTTTACGCAGGAGAGATCGAGATCTCAATCTCTCTCCCTCCAGATAAAAGAAACTTAAATAGGGGCATCTGTCATACCCTAATTTTTGACCCCCCTGAGATGACATATCTTCAGGATTTTTCATCAGGTCAAGACAAGTACCCAGAGCAGTCATTTCTCCATCTGGTACCTAATCGAGGATGCTCGAAGACAAGAAAGCTCAGGCAAAGGATCAATCAATACAAAGACTAGTCTTTAATACAATCATGGGGCTCAAAAACTTCACTTTTCTCATTTATGATTGATTAGACATCCAGTCATATGAGTACAGGTTTACTCAGGTCACCAGACTAGGGTTTTGAGCCTATCAGGGACTAAAATCAGGGATCACTTTTGGGAAACCCTAAAAAGCCCCAGGGAACCATTCAAAAACATCAATCATCTTCAAATAACTCATATGACAAGATCTACTAGACATCACACTTCAATTCAAAGTCTACAGTCATTATTTTCACATGGTCGACAAATTAGGGTTTTGACCTAATTCACCAAGATAGTTGACTTTTAATCAGGGCATGAATCCAAAACTCAAGACATGATTCAAGAATCTCTACTACCTCAATATAATCCATTTACATCATTCATTTGAGGAAAAGATCTTGTTTCTACACAAAAGCCCAAAAATTCACTTTGTCAGGAAAAAGTCAACTGTGAAGGATCATCATTGACTTTTAAGGTTTTTGGTCAAAAAATGACTTTCAAAGATTAATATCATCAATATATGGATGTCAAAGTCATTTGGCCAAAGAAATTCAAAGAAATTCATCAAGGAGCAAAAAGTCGGGAATTAGGGTTTTTGAGGGCATGGTGAGATCTCAAAATTTCACCTACACAACTCAAAAAACTTCCAACATGAAAGTTGTAGATCTTGCCAAATAAAACAACATCTTACAAGGGAACTTTTTTCAAAAGATCAACCATTTATGAAGTTTTGGAAATTTTGAAGTTTAGGTCATAAACACTTAGAAATTTTTCTAAGTGTTTTAACCTAGTTTTCATCCAACTTTAGGCTCATTTTTCACAAATTTCCCAAAGGATTCTGAAGAAACTCCAAACTAATGATTTGAAGTAGATGTTTAGGGCTTTCCAAATTGTATTCAACCTTCTTCAAATTCAATTTGAGCTAGGAGTTATGCTTGTTCAAAGTTGGCCTCATGAAGTAAAATTATAGGTCATGTACAATTTGGAACTTTGCAATTTTGTGCATTTTGCTTCACTAAGTGATGCTACACGACCTCTAATGCATCTGAAACCATACCATACATCAATTTTCATCATTGCATAAGGATTAGAGAAGATTCCCAAAAACAAAGGCATGTGATTATGTAATGATTGCATTTTTGAATTTATGGCAAATTGATGATTCATCAAAGGAATCTTCTCCCAACCAATTGGAGCTCATTTCTGCAGCCATTTGGTCCCCTAAGATCAAGCAAAACCGATGGCTAGGGAGTGGTATCAAAGAGCTCATCATTGCACTTGGAATATTCTTTGAATTCCTTCATGGCTAAGAAAGCAAATCAACTTCACTAAGGAAGCTCACTCCTCTGCAGCTATACCAATCCATTTGCCTATAAATACAGATGCATTCCTCATTCAAAAACACACCAAAGCAACCATATTCCTTGCTTTCTCTTTCTCTCCTCTTGTTCATTGTTTTTCAAAGTTCTTTGGCAAGAAGAATCGATTTCTTCAAACCAAAGCTTATCTTTGGGAAGTGAGCATTCTAACATCTCAAGGGAGGTCATTTGAGGTGATCCAAGCACCTGGATCACTTCTGTAGGTGGAGGAACACCATTGTTGCTCTCACTTTGGAGCATCTGCAGTTGGAGGTCCATGGAGTGATTCAGAAGGTTTCAAGGCAAGCCAATCATCCAGACACACTCCTCAGGTCATAGTGAAGCTAACCAGATGGCTGCAGCTCATCTGTAACTCAGGATTCAACAACCTCCATGTCCACTTAAAGCTCAAATCGAGGGAGGTCCATAGAACAATTCAGAAGGATTCAGGCTACAATAAGCATCCAGTTAGCATCATTGAGTCTCAGGGAAGCTATTGAGATCATTCATTCAAGCCCAGGTGCTCTCAATCATCCTCACGACCTCCATTTTCAGAGGTAAGTTTCTGAACTTCACCTCTCTAATTTAAGTACTCTTTATGAAATAGCTCGATTCTATCTTGTTCAGCATCATCAGAGGATTGAAAACCCTCTATCATCATCCATTTATCTTTCAGTATAGTCATTTAATTTGATTTTGAAATTTTAGGGTTCTTCACGATTTCTGGTAAATTAGTTAGATGTAGTTAATATTAGTTCATGTTAGTTACATATTTAGAATCGTGAGTGAAATTAGAGCAAGTTTCGTGTTTACATCATGGCAAATGATTGAGAAATGAGTGAGTTCAGAAATTCAAATTCATGGAGCTTGAGGTTGAAGACGAAGATGGTGGTGGCGCGCAAAATTCAAATCTCAGGGCAGAGTTTATTTTATTTTGAGTGGTATGCGTTTTATTAATGACTAAACAACTTGCCCTAGTGGCCACACATGCGCCCTTAGTATCATCATGCCACAAGTCTGGGGTTCGAATCCCCCTCGCCCCAGACTTTTTGATTCTTTTATTTTTTAAGGATTTCCAACTTGTTTTGAGACATGACCAAATGGAGGCAAGTCACTAACACTGAGCGCGCGTTGGCTCAGTGGTGTTGTTTTGGATTGGTGACCTCAAGGGCGTGGGTTCAAACCCTCCAAGGGCCAAAACTTATTTTTTTTTAACACTAATTTCTTTCATTTCTCTTCACAACTTCACATATTTATTTAACCTATCAAAACAAATCATTTTCACTTCATTTTTCACACACTTTTTATTTAACATATCTATTTTGTGAATAATCAAAAAAATCATAAAAATATTATTTATTTCATGTATTTTTATTAGGTTTAAAATAGTATGTTTTAGGTGTTTTCTTAAATACTTGAATACATATTTTCTACTTTGTTTTAAACTAAATCACCTTGTAAATAATTTTATGATGAAACCCTATTTGTTTAGGTCTTAATTAAGTAAAAATCTTTATTTTTACTTTAATTAAGTTGACTTTTGTCAATTTTCAAAGCTGTTATCAGTCTCCGATTAAAACGGATGATTAAGGTTTTCAAACAACAAAACCTTGTATCATTCAAAATCATTTTCAAATTGCTCTCATAACCAGTACTGTAAAGTACTGGGCCTCTAATAGAGTGTAAGTCCCAAAAACCTTCTCTTCTTAGCTTGTTTTCAAAACTGTATTTTCAAAATCTTCTTTCTGTTTTCAAAAACATTCTTCTGGTATTTGAAGGGCATTATTCCCGGTGAAACTCTTCAGATACCTATGTGACCTTTGTCCATCTTCACTTCTTCTGTTTTCAAAAAACCATTAACTATTTATCATATATACTCAACTGTTATCAACAAAACAACAAAAATACTGGTAAGGCTCTGTACATACTTCTTCAATGGCCTCCACTCCATCCAGGTTAGGCTTTACAAGCTTTCAATTTACAGTCTTTATTTAAATTACTGTCAAATATAAATTGTGCATATATTAGTTTAGAACTATGTTTGAGTATAAACCTTAGGACAGTTAAACTATATATATATTATAGGAATATGGCCTAGGATTGAGAATGTCTTCCCGGTGAAGGCTCTTTCCTAATTAGAGATCTGTAGTTCAAACCCCCAAGATGAATTATTCCCGGTGAAACATCTTGGCAAAAACCTTAGAATCCAAAAATAATAGGACACATCCACCCAAAGAGGAATTATTCCCGGTGAAACCTCTTACCCATTTGCTTAGAGCCAAAATAAGTTCAAAACTACATAGCTTTCTCTTGTGCTATAACAAGGACCCTCGATTAGCCTCCTCTTGGGCTTTGTACAAGGACCCACAGGCTTCTTAAAAGCATTTCCAGCTTCCTCTTGAGCTTGTATACAAGGACCCATCAGGTTTCTTATAAACATAGGAACAGGTCTTTAGCCACCTTTTAGCCTACCCTGGTGAGTTTCTTCCAATTTAAACCAGACTTTAAAACAAGCTAAGTTTGTCTCAATTTCACATTGAGTACATTTTTGGAATGAGAGACATGGACAGTCTCTGTCACCCTTATCTTCATCAATCCTCATTAGTAGAGTCTAGGATCTATGTTTTGGTCATCCTCAGCATTGAGTCAGCCTTCATCTTGGGCTTTAAACAAGAAGTCTCCACTAGATAATCTTTCTGCCAATCCTTTCTTCCTTTAATAATTAATGGAGTGCTACCCAAATCATTCATTTCAATAAAACCCCTGGAAAGGGTCAGCCTCCAAAAAAAACATGATAAAGTCAATTACAATCAACTTCCATAAAATCCCTGGAAAGGGTTAGCTTCCACACATTCCTTCATTTCAATAAAACCCCTGGAAAGGGTTAGCCTCCAAAATTAATTAATAAATAATTTCATTCTCTTAGGAGATAATTTCCCCAAAAGAGTCAAAACCCCTGGAAAGGGTCAGCCTCCAAAAAACATGATAAAGTCAGTCTTTTAACAGACAAATTCGCCAGCTGAGTCAAATCCCTGGAAAGGGTTAGCTTCCAAAGAAAAACAGTCTTTTAATAAATAAAACCTCCTCAGTAGAGTCAAAACCAACAAAAACAGTTAGCCTCAACCTTGGGCTTCATACAAGGCACCCAAACAATAAAACCCCCCTGTCAAGAGTCTGCCTCAACCTTGGGCATTGTACAAGACAGATAATAGAGTCTCCCCAGTGAGTTCTTCATCACTCAGTAGCCACAACCTTGGGCTTCGTACAAGGCAGATAAACCATACCTTTCATATGTCAAAGATTCCTAACACTTAGGATCTTTCCCCATATAGTCATCCATACTTAATTCGTTTAAGAGTCCGCCACAACCTTGGGCTTTGTACAAGGCAGAAAATAATGTTTTCCCTAGCTACAGTCAGCCACAACCTTGGGCTTTGTACAAGGCACATAAAATAGAGTCATTCATAGTCTCAAAAATTCAATTATCCTCAACAGTTAGCCACAACCTTGGGCTTTGTACAAGGCACATAAATAGAGTCTCCCTAAGTAGAGTCAGCCTCAATTCTGGGCTTTGTACAGAACACAAAAATACCGTATAATTAACCCCCAGTGGAGCCATCTCCCAGAGTCAATAATAATAATTAATCAATCAAAAAGCCTCAAGCTTGGGCCTCATACAAGCCAGCTAAAGTCAAATCTTTTATACAGTAGATAGACATAGCTTATCTCTATAGAGAGATATTTTTACTACTCTACCACATTCAAACAAACAAACATTACATTTCAATTTCAATTTCAATCAAAGTCTCCCATTTAGGACTCTGAAAGACATGCTCTAGCACATCCCCAGACTTGTACACTTTCCCTAATTTGGACGAGCAACTTTCTTTCATTTAAGAGGCATCTGACTGGCATACTTGCACACACAAGTAAGGTCCCCCTCTTGAATGAAATGAATCCAGTTATTCTGTCACTCTTTCAAAATGTTTGTGGTAGAATAGTACTAATACCTCTCTGTAGGGATAATTTCATGTCTCCTTAATGTAAACAGAGATTTAATTCCAAGCTTCAACCTTGAGCTTCAAGCAAGGCACCAAAAAACATTATTTTCCCTAGTTAGTTCCCCGAACTACATTAAGCTCTGACTTCCACTAGGGATATGTAGGCATGAGGTTCACAAGGAATCTCAGCGAGCTAATAAAATACCAAAAATAGTCAGTCTGTCCGTTTGTCTGTCTTTTCAAATCAAATCAATTCCTTCTCCTAACACAAAGGAGAAACTTTCCCAATCATTAGCAATAAACACAAACACAAATGACACAGAGAAGGTTCCTGTAGAGTACTACAGATATGTAGGGTGTTTAAACACTTCCCTATGTATAACCGACCTCCCGGACTCCAGAATTTCTAGTCTAGGTGTAAATCCCCACACTTAGCAAACTCCTAGGGTTTAGTTGAGATCTTTTTTCCCCTTTCCTACTCGTAGGACAAATAAGAAAGTTCGTGTGATATCGTAGGAAGAACTGAAATAAAATTCATCCCGCCACGGGCGCATTCTCCTTCCAAATTTCGCGTGAAGGGTTTAGCGTGCCGTCCTCCCAAGTGAAACGGGGAGGTAAAAGAAAACGACCACCACACTTTTAATAAAAAACAAACATTAAAATTTCTTTTTTTTCTTCTCTTTTATTTTTTGCAAAAGTGATTAATCTTCTTTTAAACAAAAAATGACAAAAATACTTTTTCATCCAATTAGATTTTTTAGAAATTTTGTTTCCTTTTAATTGATTTTTTTTAATTAGTGTTTTCTTTGATCTTTAATTGGTTGGTAAACCATAATAATAAATAGTTTCTTTTGCTAATTCAAATTGGTTTCTCACATGAATAAAAATGCCATTGCTTGTGAATATTTTCGTGACTAGCTTAGAGTTTAATTTCCTTTTGTGAATATTTTTCAATGCTTAATTGTTTTTTTTCCTCCCCATTTTCTTTTAGGATGATCAATAACATAGATGTAGAAATTAGGACTAGTTCCCTTTTTGCATTCTTTTTTCTTTTACAACCATAAAACATCTAAAAATACTTGAAAAAAAATCCAATAAAAATACAAAGAAAATACTTAAAACACTAATAATCAAAGTGAAAATTCTTAAAAAGGGAATGGAACCTTGAAACATCCCTTGCTTAAGGGAATGTTCGAGTGCTTGGATCTCCCTTGCTTAAGGGTCCCACTCAGGCGTAAGTTCCCAACTTCTAAAAAACACCAACCAAAGAGTAACTCGAGTTTCCCTTGCTTAAGGGATTTCCTCGAAACACTCAAACTCTCTCTCTTTCTCTCCTTTCTTAAGGGCATTGTTATCTCCGCTCCATTGCATCCTAGGCTGTCCCTTTATGCAAGAGCGCGAGCGTTAACTCCGCCCAACTAAAAAACACAAAAACAAACAGAAAATCTTGAGCCGAACTACGGCGCTCTGATTCCTGAAAAGGATACGTAGGCATCAGTCGCGGGGCTTGAACGAGCACACTTGTAAACATTCCTTTTTTCCCCGTATTTCTTTTGCATTCATTCGCATATAGACATAGACATAGTACACACCCTTTAGATAGAAACAAACATACGTGGATACCATCGAGTACGATGGGCGTGAGGGGTGCTAGTACCTTCCCCTTGCGTAACCGACTCCCGTACCTTGATTCTCTGGTCGCAAGACCCCGTTCCTTCCTTTGTTAGGTTTCCTGGTATTCCTTTCCCTTATGGGATAAATATATTGGTGGCGACTCTGTTCATTTTTCGCGAGCGTGCGACACTTGGTGCAGAGCATCTTCTTGTCTTCTGACCTTGAAGTGCTTCTGAGCGTGATACCATGAGAACTTCAGTGCTTCTGCTTCTGATCTCAAGTTCTTCTGATGCTTCCATAGACCCATGTTCTGATTCTGCTTGACCATCTTCTGATGTCTTGCCAGACCATGTTATGATGTTGCATGCTGAACCTTCTGAGTCAGTGCTTCTTGCGCTGATTTTGTGCATACTCTTTATATAATTCCTGAAATGGAAATTGCATAGTATTAGAGTACCACATTATCTCATACAAAATTCATATGCTTGTTATCATCAAAACTAAGAATATTGATCAGAACAAATCTTGTTCTAACAGAGCTCCCTGAGGCATCCCATGAGTGGAAAGAGATCCTATTGAAGAGAAGGAGTCAACAATTTCTGTTGCAGCAGCAGGGACAACATTACCTTCTTTTATTAGTACGGTCTTCAGAACTTCCATGACCAGACTCATTTGAGTCTTCAACTGACTGTTTTCCTCTTTTAGCGCATCCTGATTATGGATCAAGTCTTGCATCTCCAACATAAGATGGCCCATTTGTTCCCTCATCTCATCCATTTCCTCACGGAGTTGTTCCATAGTTGATCTCGGAGCTCGTGGCGGTGAAAAGTCAAATCTGTTGTTGATCTTGAAATCTGAAAGAAAAGGTCCCATAAGTCTCTGAAAGAACCATGAAATGCATGATAGTATGAATGCATGTTTCATTTATGAGAGATCCTAAAAGTCTTTTCACACATTTCCATTTTCTTTATATCTATTTTTTGAAATCAAGGCTTTATTTTGTACATAATATCCTTTTTTTTATTTCCTTTTTCTTTTTCTCCTTCTTTTTTTGGAAATAGACTTTAGGATCTTCCATGAATGGAGTGGATAAAACAATGATGTTATGCAATGCAAAAGCATGGGATCAAGGTCCATATAATCTTAGTAACCACCGCACAATCCTCTGAATAATTGATGTGAAACCTCTGTACAGGCCAAATGTCATAGGATCAAAGGTTCGACGCCTTTTTTGAATACCAGAATATCAAGCACCATGAGAACATACCAAATAAAGGTCCATCTCAAATATGAAGAAGCAATGGTATGTAGGAGCCAAGGTTTCCTGTCCCACCCCAATCTCACAGGTATGTAGTCTAGACACGGACAAGTGGTCCCTAATGGTCACTAGGGTCTACAGTTCCCATGGGGTACAAAGTGTTTGAGGCAACAAGCGTGCCAGACACAGTGTTCCATGAAAGAACCTCGCCCAGTTGTGGTACCCCATGTCAAGCTCGATCATAGCAAGCGCTACGGGAGTCAACATGAGCATCCACGCTAATCCTAGGTGTCACTGGCCTGGGTAGTGGGCCTTTTACCTCACAAAAAACCCCCCACCTACAAAACAAAATAGAAAAATATGTGGCCCCCACGGGGACCCATAATATAGTCCAGATGCATGCGGAAAGTAAACATGATATGCAAGCAGGAAATAAACATGATATGCAAGCATATATACAAATGATGCAAACATATAAACAAACAAAGAAACACCCAATAAAAGAAACAAACAAAGGCTAAGATTGACTCGCTAAGTACGGACCCGCAATAGGTCTAACGTCCCCAACGGAGTCGCCAGCTGTCGCACGCTCGCGAAAAAATGAACAGAGTCGCCACCAATATATTTATCCCATAAGGGAAAGGAATATCACAAAACCTAACAAAGGAAGGGACAGGGTCTTGCGACCAGAGAATCTAGGTACGGGAGTCGGTTACGCAAGGGGAAGGTGCTAGCACCCCTCACGCCCATCGTATTTGATGGTATCCACCTATGTTTGTTTCTATCTAAAGGGTGTGTACTATGTCTATGTCTAAATGCGAATGAATGCAAAAAGAAATACGGGGAAAATAATGAATATTTACAATTGTGCTCGTTCAAGCCCCGCGACTTGATGCCTATGTATCCTTTTCAGGAATCAGAACGTCGTAGTTCGGCCCAAGATTTTCTGTTTGTTTTTGTGTCTTTTAGTTGGGCAGAGTTAACGTTCGCGCTCTTGCATAAGGGATCGACCTACGATGCGTACAAGCGGAAATAACATTGCCCTTAAGAAAAAGAGATGAGAGAGAGATTTTGAGTGTTTCGAGGAAATCCCTGAAGCAAGGGAAACTTGAGTTACTCTTTGGTTGGTGTTTTTTAGATTGGGAACTTACGCTCGAATGGTTCCCTTAAGCAAGGGAGATCCAAGCACTCGAATGATTCCCTTAAGCAAGGGAGATTCAAGCTTCCATTCCCTATTTAATGATTTTCACTTTTTTATTAATGTTTTTTAAGTATTTTCTTTGTATTTTTTAAAGGGATTTTATTTGAATATTTATTAAGTGTTTTATGTTGTAAAGAGGAAAAGAAATGGAAAGTGGGAGACTAGCCTAATCTCTAAGCCTGGAGTCATTGTTGTTTACAAGTCTAAATCCTAATGTTAACATGGTAATGGAATCCTAAAAGAAGCATTAAAATGGTATTAACAAAATTGGCCTAAAATGTGGCCAAAAGCTAGCGACAAAATCACACAACAATTATACCAAAAACATGGAAATGATACAAAAAGCATAAAAAGTAAAGTTAAAAAATTAGTACAAAATTAACCTAAAAAATACTACTATTTTTATGAGTTTTTAGGAAGAAGAATCCAATGAATTGATGTCAAAATTAACCTAAAAAATTCTAATATTTTTATGAATTCTTTATTGAAAGTTTATATGTCAATAATTACCTAAAAATCTAACAAATTTTAATGGTGATTATTACCTAAAAAAATGAATAAAACTAAGTCTAAAACCTTAAATTCTAATAAGAAAAAATATGTGAGTCAGGGGGTGTCAATTGAAAATGTGGTGGTGAATAGCAGAGACGTTGGGCCCAGGGTGTTGGCCCAGCGAGGTTTTTCTTTTTGTTTCAGAAATCGTTTACCAAAAAAGGACTATGGGCCCAGGGTGGTGCTAGCGTTGTGGCCCAATGCTTGATCCACTATCATTTTTTTTATTCAGATTTTATTAACAAAAATTAATTGAAAAGAAATGAAAAATCAAAAAGGGGCCTAGGGTTAATGTGACGTTCAGACTCTTTTCAAGTCATTCTCCTCCTTCGAAAACTCACGGCGGCGACTTCTCAACCACTCCGGCGAGAATCATCCCCACCGCACAACTCTTATCTCAGTCTTAATTCTCACTATGTTCACTCTCCTATTCATTCCTCATCTCAATCTTTCAATTCCTCTTCAAACCTATTATATCTAATCATTAGATTGAAACCAAAAGACTTAAATCGCAAGAAATAACTCAGTGCCATAGATTACAGGTTTGAATATACACAATAATGCTACACGAAGATGCAAAAGAGATAGAGGATGAAGATCGAATGAGTTTCACAGCATACCTACCGGAGACGAGTCCGATGCTCCTTTGACTGCGAACACGAAGAAGTAGAATCCGGAGAATAAGCGTTGAATGCTCAGGTATGCACGCTTTTGTCTCACTCTTGCTCGTGATTCCGTCCGCTTCTTCTTCTTCTATATTCTGAAATTTTGTGCGTCGTTGTTGTTGTTGTCACGATGAAGACGAGGCGATTGAAGGTTGAAGAAAGAGTGCAGTAGAGGAGAGTGGATGAGGTTGAGCACAAGCTTGCTGAAGTTCTAATGGTGAACTTCAACAGCTTTCTCTGAAAATGTGCGTATGGTGAGTTGAGGGAGAATGAAGAAGATGAATGGAGTTAGAGAGGATTGGTTGGGGATGAAGGTGGAGAATTTTGAAAATGGTGAAAATGAGGCGTGGAGTGAAGAGGATGAAGGTGAGAAAAAGTGGAGAGAATGATGAAGATGAACGAAGTATATGTATGGTGAAGACGTGTGTGAAGACTTTGAATTGTGGAGGGAGATTGATTTATATAGAGATTGAGAGGGAGTGAAATCAGGTAGAGTTATGAGGTTAAGGGTGAGATTGAGAGGTTAGAAAGCTTGTTACTTCTGTTTCAAAACAGTTTTTTTCTGTTATGAGGGGGAGAGTTAGTTACATTCAGTTTTCTGTTATGGATCTGTTAGTAGGTTGGTTATATGAAGTTAGTTACTAGTTTTTCTGTTATGACAGTTAGAATAGGTTATTGGCTTTAGAAGTTAGTTAGGAGGTAGTTATATGCTGTTGGTGAAGTTAGCTATAGGTATAGGAAAGGTGGAAGTTTAAAAATATATTGTGACTGATTGTTGAATGTGATGTATGTAGGTTAGTGTTATATGCTTCTTTTGTAGGCTTCGCGGGGTCGCAGCAAGCCGGTTTTTGGACTAAGGCTTGGCTCAAAATTGCAATAGGTTCACTGACACGATAGGTATGTTGCAGCAAGTCTGGTGTATATTTGATATGTGTAGAATTCCGAACTGTATGTCCTTCGGTTAAAAATTGTAAGTCTTAGAAACGGTTAGATTTTCTCTTTGACCAACTGTGTGAACATGAGTGTATTGGTTTATGGAACTGCTTTGAACTTGCAGGGTTCGGGTTTGCATCGGTGGCGGCTGAGGGCGGTTCAAACATGATCAAAGGAAACACTAAGTTCAAAAAAAGTTTGAGCAGAATTTGACTTGGTTCAGGTGAGCTGTTTATGTGAACTGATTGTTGAAATTTATGGATAATCAATGCTTGGTGTTTGCTGATTTTTTGTTGCTGCTGTTTGTGGTAGTTTTATTTGCCCTCCCTTTTAATTTGGTCTGCTGCTTTTGTGGACATAATAGACTGAACTAACTTCTGGGTTGGAATTTATATCATGGTTCTGTGGTCACTTTGAATGTGTGGATTTTGGTTTGTTTATGTATCAGTTAGGGACTGATTCTGACTGTTTTTTGTATTGGATTTGTGATATTTTTGTGTGATATGCAGGTTATGGCAATGTGTTTTGAATTGATGTAGGTCTGAACCTGAGCTGATTTAGAATCCAGAAAAACACAAGATGGAATCATGATAGACAAATCTTGGAAGATGCAATGTGAAGTGCAATCTTAGAGATAGGTCTAAAACTTTATACTTTGTATTTTCCTTTGTGTGAAGTGATGTAATAGTCGTGATTTGGTGATGACAATGTAATAGAACCTTTTGCAACCCTTTCAAATTAAATGTCAACATTCCACGTATTCAAAACCCTTTACTCAAATTGCCCATTCTCTCTTTGAATATTTACTTTTTCAATGAAATTTTGATTTTATTCTTTTCATCTCAACTTGCAATCTTGAATGAATCATAGCGTGAAAGAAACCACCAAAGATCTCCATGTGGACTTTTGGCCACGAAGTCCACCTTCTAAAAGTCAGAGCTTCAAAAAATGCTTTCCAAATTTAAAAGGACGTACAAAGTCCATCATGTTTCACCAAAATCTTGCACAAAATCCAAAATCATTGGCTTGTAACTCAAGTTACCAAAGTGAGTCAAGTAATAGTGAAGCCATTATGCGAATGATGACTAACCCAAATGCTTAGCAAAAAACCCCGATGATCATAAGGCCCACACCTCAGGATTTATCTGATAATCCCCAGCATACAAAGAGTACCTTAATCCATGAACAATGAAAACCTCTGTTGAACAAGTCTGCATGGTGCAGAAACCCTGGACATTGTGAGCCCCTAGATCCCATGCTAAATTTATTGATTAATGGATGCATGATATGTTAGATGACCTAATGGAAGTATGCGGATGAAAAACAAAGACTATGTCAGTTAGAAGTTAAGGGGTAGGACAAATTTGGGGTATGACAGCTGCCCCTATTTAATCGTCTTAAACCTGAAGGTGAGATTGGCGCTAGCCTTTCGAACATTCGAGGTGGAAGAAAATTAAATATCAAGACCAAAAATTTGTCCTGAAAAGGAAGTGTAAGTGTCATCCTTATTTTTTGTTTTTGATATCTGCTGGGGAAAGAGATTTCTTTGGTTTTTCTGGTGGAGAAATATACAATGAATAATTGCAGCTGAATGGTGATAACTTATAACGTAGCCAAAGTGCCAATACAAGGTTCTCGATGGAAATGATTAATGTGAAAGTGATTGGAAGAGAAATAGGTTTGACAGAACGGTAAGGTAACATAGACGAATGTTTGAAGAGAGATACAGACGAGTATCGAAAGAAAATACAAACGAGTACCAGAGGAATGACACAGACGAGTATCGAAAGGAAATACATACGAGTACCAAAGGAATGACACATACGAGCATCAAAAGAAGATACAGACGAGTACCAAAGGAATGACACATACGAGCATCAAAAGAAGATACAGACGAGTACCAAAGGAATGACACATACGAGCATCGGAAGAAGATACAGACGAGCTCAAGCAAATCCAGATGTTCGAAACAGAAGGGGTCCGGCTCTTGCTGATTCTGAGATGTTCTTCCAAAATGAACAACCAGATGTTAAGGTTCACTATCTTAATATTCTCAAACAAGATGGTTCCGTAAATGCTCCTGTTGGGATAAGCAAGCAGAAGCTTCTGACTACTGAGGAAGGAGTATCAGAAGTCTTTCCAAAAGTTGCGCCCAAGCAAGAAAGAAGAACAAAACAAAGGTTAGACCTTCCATCTATTAGTGAAGAGAAGATAAATGAAGAGAAGGCTGAGGAACAGAAGGAAAATCAAAAGAAAGAAGCTGAAGTAGAAAAGAAGAAGCAGAAGAAGGAAGATAAGAAGGACGATGAGAAAAATGATAAGAAGGACGATGAGAAGGATGAAGAAAAGAAGAAGAAAAAGAAGAAAGATAAGAAGAAGAAAAAGAAATAAGAAAAGACAGTTGTTGAAGGAGAAAAGGAGAAGGAAGAAGGAGAGAATAAGGAAGAAGCAAGGAAAAAGAAATTTCTGAAGGAAAGCAGAAGGTGGTGATTCAGAAGAAGAGGAAGGCTGTTGAAGATGAATCTGAAAGGCTTCATAAGGAGAGATCTTCAGGTATTCATATTTCTGAAACAAATCCTGTACCTGTTTTAATTTCAAAATCTGTACCAACAGAAGTTCCCCCTCTCTCTGTCAACCAGAAAAAGCCCCAGCTAAATCACCTCCAATCCCCAAAGTTCTCACCCCTCCTTCTTCACCCAAGACTAAAGGCAGTGCGCCTAATCTTGATTCTGACCACCCTGTTTCTGAACCAATCCTAGAAATATTACCCCTCAACACCCTCTTTCCTCCTCATACCACTTTCTCCATTTCTCGACCTCCTCCTCATTCCAACTCCCCTCCTGTAGACAATCCTGAGGTCCGTAATAATGCTGCTTCTGAATCTTTTGATTCTGATTCTTTTAACAACCTCTTGCGTGATTGTAACTACAAACCCAAACCTCGCCCTGACCCTGCTTTTGTTGTCCTGGATTCAGACTCCGAAGCAGAATCATTGCTTTCTCTTGACAGAGAACCTGAACCCTACTTCTTTCTGAACCCATACTCCTCAACCACCAAATTCAAAACCAAACCCTCTGAACTCTCTGTTGGTGTACGTTTTGAGTTTGTTAAGCTTAATGTATAGGCAGGTTTAGATGCACTGAAGGTAGCACATAAGTCCAAGATGGATTATGTTGCTTCTGGGAATCTCTGGAGAGCTTTCAGAAGAGAGATTAATTCTGACCTTCTGAAGCTTCAAGAAGCTTGTATGGTTGATGCTCCTGGTCCTTCTGGATTTCTAAGGGACTTTGAAGAAAGCTACTTCTATCCCATCAGAAACTGGAAATCTCTTGAAGAGAAGGAATCCGTTGATGAGCTTGAAGAAGTGCATCCTCTGGCTATGGTTGTGTGGAAGCCCCAATACAATGTTCTGACTGGAGACTTTCAGTCTTTATTCAACTGGCTTAGGGAGAATCCCTCTGTTAAAGCACCAAATATGGTATATCCAAGTGTTGAATACCCATAAGAACCGGTTGCTCCAACACCTCCAGAGAATCTGGCTGACATTCTTCTGGCTCTTGAGAATCCAGATGCTGCAATCCTTGCTCCTGTGTATGATGAAGATACTTTTGTGTCAGACGCTGATGCTGAGAATCATCCTGCTGAGAAAACTCCTGCTAAGGAAAATCAAGATGATGTTCTCATGGTTGAAGCAAATGCTGAGAATCCTACTGTTTTGGACAATAGCTTTGATGCTTCATCTGTTGGACCTTCTGCCTCTATTTTGATAAACACCATGAAGGCTCTTCAACAAAATTAAGCTGACTTAGCTACCCGTCTGGAAAAGCACGAGGATACTCATGATGAGTTCAGATCATTCATGAAGAATAAGAAGGAAGACACTACTGAGATTAAAAACCTTCTGGCCATCTTAGCTTCTAGGCTTGGCCCGTCGTAGTCTGTCTTTGGTCTTAGTTGTTTTCTCTTGTTTCTATGCATCTGCTTGACTTGCATCTATTTCTTTTGTACCTTCTGATATTTTAATCAATGAAAGTTTTATCTTCTTCACTCTATGTGTATTTTATCATCTGAATCTTTTAATACTTTTTGATGTTATGAAAAAAAAGGGGAGAAACATGATAATTGACTTGATTTAATATATCAGTTGCTGGGATTAAGTCTCAACATTCCTAACATTATTTGCCAGTTCAATGTCTTTGAGATTTTTTGCAGGATTGAAGACATTCTGAAAAAAGCTCAACATAAGAAGCAAATACATGAGGAAAAGCAATTCTATAAAGAAGCATGTTCTTAGAAAATTGAAGCAAGCTTAGTGCTGTGAAGCTTCAAGATCAGAAGCAAGAAGAATGTTCTGATATTCTTTTTAGAATGTTCTGATACTTTTTATTCTAGAATGCTCTGATACATTTTGTTTAGTATGCTCTAATACATTCCAGGATGTAAAAATGCTTGGATACATTCAAGAATGTTCTGATACAATCAAGCATGCAATAATTCAATTGATTACAAAGGAGAAATTCAAAGCTCTGAAGCTGTCCTATGGAAGTAAGAAGCAGAAGCTCTGAATTTTCTAAAGTTCTAGGCAAAGTGAAAGTCTCTACTGAAATGGAAATATACTCAGGGAAGTCTTTTATTTATAAAATTCTTCTAGTATTAATTTCAGGGGGAGATTGTTAATCTCAGGGGGAGACATATTCACACACTCTGATTATATGCTTATGCAATAACTCTGTAATTGTCTTTGGTCATCTGATATTCTGGTTACAAATTCATATCAATTATATATGTTTTTGTCATCGTCAAAAAGGGGGAGATTGTTAGAACAAGTTTTGTTCTGATCAATATTCTATGATTTGATGATAACATTATATATGAATTTTGTATAAGACAATGTGGTACTCTAGTCCTTTGCATTTTCCATTTCAGGAAATATATAAAGAGTATGCACAAATCAACGCTCAGAAGCACTGACTCAGAAGGTTCAGGATGGCAACATCAGAACATGCTCTGGCAAGACATCAGAAGATGGTCAAGCAGAATCAGAACATGGACTATGAAGCATCAGAAGAACATGAAGTCAGAAGCAGAAGCAGTGAAGTTCTTATGGTATCACGCTCAAGATCTTCAAAGTTAGAAGACTAGAAGATGCTCTGCACCAAGCTGTTTGACTCTGATATTCAAATGTTGTTATTCACAAACATGAGTCCAGAAGCAAGTACTAGATGACAGGTTATTAAGCCTAATCTCTGACTGGCAAAAGGAACGTTTGAAGCTACAAGCGGCAAAGTCGGTAAAAGCAAGAAAAGCATGGCTCGAGGTAGTTGACAAAAGTGTGAAACATTAAATGCAAAGTTGTCTACTCACGCAATGCATTAAATGCAACCCAATGGTCATCTTCTCAAACGCCTATAAATATAGAAGTTATGATCAGAAGTAGCTAACCAACTCTTGCAAAATACTGA
This sequence comes from Vicia villosa, assembly GCF_029867415.1. Lineage (NCBI taxonomy): Eukaryota > Viridiplantae > Streptophyta > Magnoliopsida > Fabales > Fabaceae > Vicia > Vicia villosa. Next base: position 88,770,880 of record NC_081185.1, on the reverse strand, counting down.
AACGTTGTCAAATTCAAAGCTCACGAACTTCATCTTCAACCTCACAAAAATAATTGTGTTCATTGTTTTTATCTTACAAGTTTTTAAAGTCGCACTTATTCAAACCCCCCCCCCTTTCTAAGTGTTTTTCTATCCTTCAAATATCTGATATCATTCTTCCAAAAGGAATAGTATTATTCTTAAGCTTAGGATACTTCAGACGTTCTTCTTCCCTTGATTCTTCAACATTAGTCTTCAGATGTTGAAACAGAATATGAGGAAGGTTGAGTCTCATACCTTTTCCAATGCAGAACAAAGTGAATTTCTGATCTTGACTGATGTAGGTTGCAGAGTTTGTTGATTTTCTGTGATATAAAGATCTCGGAATGATCTTAGCCCAAACTCTATATGAAGGCTTCAAATCTGTGGTGTGAGGAGAGCTTTTTCCAGAAGTACACAACTCTGGGTCACTTGTATCCCTATCAGTTCTACCAGGGAGAGCACCAGTGGTTCCACCCATACCTTCAAGACTATGCATTTTCCTTAACAGTTTCTCAGAGATAACCACTTCATGACCTAGTACGAAGGAGATGATAGCAGTTGGAGTAACAGTGGCATGAGTTCAGAATTCCTTAACCAATATAGGGTAAACTGGTCCAATCAAACGTTCAAAGAAGTTTGCCCATCCTTGTACCAACATTCTAGTTTTGATTTTGATCTCATGGGCTAGAAGATTTTCAAAATCCACCATAGTTTCACAGAGAACTTCCAGTTCGTCGTAAGGAATCAAACATGTCTTCAATGGAGTATTTGCATATTTCTTTTGTTGTTCTTGTTTTGTAGATGAAACCTTGCGTTGAACATTTGATGAAGAAGCCATTGATTCACAACTGAGATTACTGGGTTACGTAACTAGGGTTTATGAAAAGAGAGAGAAAGAGGCAAAAAGTGCACAAACAATGAATAATGAAGATGAATGGAAAGAGATGAAATGATATAGAGATGTGTTTATATAGGCACGGATTTGAAATGATATGCAATAAGATTCTGAATGAGAAAGATTACAGACAATGAATCAATTTGCATTGAATGTTGAGTGACATTAGGAGAAAACATGAGATTTGAAATGATTAGCACAGTTACCTAGGGCGGAGTCTCATCAACTGTACGCATGCTTGTCCCTTCAGAAAGAACATTTCAAATCTAATCCATATATTAGATCTTCTCATCCTTTCATTCTGGGCATAAATCCATACTGATATTCTTCAGAATGAACTTAAACCTATCTTCAGCAAGGGGTTTTGTCAAGATATCATCCCACTGATGTTCTGTATCCACAAAGTTTAAAGAAAGAACACCATTCTGAACATAGTCCCTAATGAAGTGGTGTTTAATCTCAATATGTTTAGCTTTGGAATGTAAGATAGGATTCTTAGATAAACAAATAGCAGAAGTATTATCACAGAATATAGGAATGTTACTCTCATATATCTGATAGTCTTCTAGCTGACTCTTCATCCAGAGCATATGTGTACTACATCCAACAGCAACAACATATTCTGCTTCTGTTGTAGAGAGGGCTATTGTGGCTTGTTTCTTGCTGTACCAAGAGATCAGATGACTTCCCAGAAACTGACAGCTTCCAGAAGTACTTCTCCTTTCAACTCTATCTCCAGCGTAATCAGCATCACAATATCCTACTAAGTTGTAATCTTCAGATATTCTGTAGACTAAACCAACATTAGTAGTACCTTTCAGATACCTCAGAATTCTCTTAACAGCTGTTAAGTGAGATTCTCTAGGATGTGATTGGAATCTAGCACACAAGTATACACTGAATAAAATATCAGGTCTAGAAGCAGTAAGATATAGAAGAGATCCAATCATACCTCTGTAGAGCTTCTGATCTACCTTCTTACTTACCTCATCCTTACTTAAAACACACGTTGGATGCATAGGAGTCTTTGCTTCTTTGCTTTCTGAAAGATTAAACTTTTTCAGAAGTTCTTTCACATACTTGGTCTGATGAACATAAGTTCCTTCAGAAGTTTGATTGATTTGGATCCCAAGGAAATACTTGAGTTCTCCCATCATGCTCATTTCAAACTCAGCCTGCATAGACTTAGCAAACTCCTTTCCAAGTGTAGCATTAGATGTTCCAAATATGATATCATCAACATAAATTTGGCAAATTAAAATATCCTTTTTAAAGGTTTTACAGAAGAGAGTTGTATCCACTTGTCCTCGAGTGAAACCATTATCTAGAAGGAAAGAACTTAATCTTTCATACCAAACTCGGGGAGCTTGCTTCAGGCCATATAATGATTTCTTTAATTTGAAAACACGTTCTGGAGACTTAGAGTCTTCAAAACCAGGAGGTTGGTGGACATAAACTTCCTCATCTATATAACCATTTAAGAAGGCACTCTTAACATCCATATGATATAGAGTGATGTTATTCTGAGTGGCAAAAGAAATTAATAAGCGAATAGATTCTAACCTGGCCACTGGTTCAAAGGTTTCTGTATAGTCAATGCCTTCTTGCTGACTATAATCCTGAGTAACCAGTCTGGCTTTGTGGTAATGTCATATACATTTTGCTCAATGAAAATGGGAAAACAAAAGATAACCTTAAAGCTCGGGAGGATCTTAAATTAATGGGTATATGGAAGGATCTTTGGCCCGATAATAACAAAAGATTCCGCCCATCTATATTTACAATGTCAAATTCAAAGAAAGATGTCTTCTTAAGAACTTTGAAGAATACTATTGTTCCTGATGGGTACTCAAGTAGTATTTCTAGGTGCGTTAACCTAAACAATCGAAAACTTTTTGGAATGAAAAGCCACGATTGTCATGTTCTTATGGAGCAAATACTACCTATTGCCATACGAAATGTCCTACCAGACAAGGTGACTGCAGTGCTAGTAGAGTTTTGTTCATTCTTTCGTGTGTTATGTGCCAAGAGTTTAAGTCATTTAGATCTTGATAGGCTCCAGTCTCGGATCATTCTCACTCTTTGCCACTTAGAAATGTTATTTCCTCCTTCATTTTTTACAATCATGGTTCATTTGACTTGTCATCTTGTCGGTGAAGCAAAACTTGGAGGTCCAGTACAATATCGTTGGATGTATCCTATTGAGAGGTGAACAACCTACTTCCTTTTGAGGTTATTATTTTATCTCCTCTTTAAATAATTCAAATTTACTAATATCCTACCCCATTTTTTAGGTACTTGGGACATTTAAAATCTTATGTTAGGAATAAGGCACAACCTGAAGGTTCTATTGCTGAAGGATACCTTGCCGAGGAGGTTCTCACATTTTTCTCTCAATACATAGATGGGATTGAGACTCGAATTAATAGACCTACACGTGTTGATTATTATCCCGGTGAAAGAGATTTATCACACACATCTTCAATTTTTCCATCTATGGGTAGAGGAGTAAGAGCTTTCTCAACCTTTGATCTATCAACCATGGAGAAAACTCAAGCACATCGATATGTATCGTTAAATTGCCTTGAAGTCAAGCCTTATATTGAGTGAGTACCCCAAAGATTTTAAGTTCGGTAAGATATATATAACATTAATGATCCTAAATTAATATCAATTACTTATGTAGTGAATTTAAGGACTATATACGGAGGCGGTCTAAGGGGAGAAGGCCGACAACAACAGAGATAGAGAAAATGATTAGGAAAGATTTCATTGCTTGGTTTCCTCAAAGGGTAGGTTAAATATGTAACAAATTTTTCTAACTGTTTTATGGACGTTTATAGATTTACGTAAATTACTAAAACATTATTTCGTTTTCATTTTAGATTATGAACCCCGACATATCAAATGCAGTGTCAGATGATCTCAAGTATCTTGCAAAAGGCCCAACAACACAGGCTAGAAGATATTCTGCATTTAATATTAATGGATTCAAATTTCGAACCTTAGCAGGAGAGCATGGGTTAAAAACCCAAAATAGTGGAGTTTATTTAACATCTTCAACATCTTGTGTTGCTAGTAGTGTCGATGGGAACTTTAGAGAAGCTGATTTTCTATATTATGAAAAATTAGAAGATATAATTGAGCTTAACTACCATGGTAGATTTAAAGTTACTCTATTCAGATGTAAATGGGCTGACACCACTAGGGACAGAGGGTTCAAAAGAGATGCTTGGGTTTTAGTTCCATTGATTTTTCACGATTGATTCACACAAGTGATCATGAAGAACATGATCCATATATTGAGGCCTCACAAGCTCAAATGGTATATTATGTGAAGGATGAGTTGAATAAAGATTGGAGTGTTGTTGTCCATTTGAAGCCAAGGGACTTGTATGATATGGGAGATCAAATAGATATTGAAGTTTATCCTGAGCAAGACTTGGATCAATTTTTTGGGGACTCTGATGATCTATCTTTGACAAGGGAGGATGAACATGATGAACTAATAAGTGAAGGGCATTTGAATGTTAACATTGATGGAGATGACCTTATGTCAGAAGAAGGGCAATGAGCTTGTGTAGATGATGAGCTAATTATTGCTACCACTAAACTATGTCAGTTAGTATATATTCATTGATAGAACAAGGTTGTGGTGCTAAAATGCGAAAGCTAGACACAATAAATATTTGTGTTTTATTAGGCTAGACCTAAAAGATGTTAAACATTATTGCTGTTAATTTTAGATGCTATCCAATAATACAATCTCTACTTATACCTCTTCCCCATTTCCTTTTGAATAAGATACTTGCTTGATATCCTGGAAGGTGCTAAGTAGATTGCAAATATAATTAATAAACATATAAGGTAGGATGTGAATGTATTTCGTACAACCTTCGCTGCTTATGATTTTGTTTTTTATATATAAAATACACTTTTATGATTTAAAATAGCATGCAGTATGTCAACATTCAATAAAGTTTTATTTGAATGTACTTCATTTATTTTAGAAGATGATTCAACATCTTTGGATAATTTTAAAACTTTTTCCTTAAGTTCAAAATTTTCTATTTCAAGCCTCTTAGTTTCAGATTCAAAGAGCTTTTTAAGCTTTTTGTATTTGATACTAAGTTGACTTTTAACTTCCAGAAGTTCAGATAAACAGGAAACAAGGTCTTCTCTAGTAAGTTCAGAAAATACCTCATCAGAGTCTGAATCAAACGTAGACTCTTCACCAGCGTCAATTGTTGTCATCAGTGCTATGTTGGCCTACTCATCTTCAGAGTCTGATTCTTGATCAGAAGAGTCTGAGTCATCCTAAGTAGCCATAAGACCTTTCTTCTTTTCAAATCATTTCTTGGGCTTTTCCTTCTGAAGCTTTGGACATTCACTCTTGTAGTGTCCAGGCTCTTTACATTCATAGCACGTCACCTTCTTTTTGCTTGATCTTCTGTGCTCAGAAGATTCTCCCTTCTCAGGTCTTTTGAAGTTCTTGAAGTTCTTGAACTTTCTCTGCTTGCTTTTCCAGAGTTGATTTATTCTTCTGGATATCAGAGACAGTTCATCTTCTTCTTTTTCTTCTGATTCTGACTCGTCATAATCTTCTTCTTCAGCCTAAAAAGCGTTAGTGCATTTTTTATTATTAGATTTTAATGCAATTGACTAACCTTTCTTTTGAGGCTCGTTTGCATCTAGCTCGATCTCGTGACTCCTTAGGGCACTTATCAGCTCCTCAAGAGACACCTCATTCAGATTCTTGGCAATCTTGAATGCAGTCACCATGGGTCCCCATCTTTTGGGTAAGCTTCTGATGATCTTCTTTACATGATCAGCTTTGGTGTAGCCTTTATCTAGTACTCTCAATCCAGCAGTCAGAGTCTGGAATCTTGAAAACGTTGCTTCAATGTTCTCATCTTCCTCCATTTTGAATGCTTCATATTTCTGGATTAGAGCTAGAGCCTTCGTCTCCTTTACTTGAGCATTACCCTCATGAGTCATCTTTAATGATTCAAAGATATCATGAGTTGTTTCTTTGTTTGTTATCTTCTCATATTCAACATGAGAGATAGCATTTAGCAATATGGTCCTTGACTTGTGATGATTCTTGAATTCTTTCTTTTGGTCATCACTCATGGCTTGTCTTGAAATCTTGACTCCTCTTGCATTCACAGGATGTTTGTAACCATCCAACACTAAGTCCCATAAGTCACCATCTTGACAAAGAAAGTAACTTTCAAGCCTATCCTTCCAATACTCAAAGTTTTCACCATCAAAGACTGGTGGTCTATTGTAACCATTGAAGCTATTACTTCCATTGTTACCATTGTTATGTTCAGGAGTAGGAGTAGATGAACTTGTTTCAACCATTTTGACTTTGTGTTTTACTCCTTGAATCTTTTGTCTAACACGGTCAAGTGCTTGCACCTAGAACCGGCGCTCTGATGCCAATTGAAGGAGTGAAAAACACTTAGAAAGGGGGGATTGAATAAGTGTAACTCAAAAACTTGGAAGTTAAAAAAAATGATAACAAGTGTTTTTATCCTGGTTAGTTGTTAACCAAACTACTCAAGTACACTCCTAACAAGGTGATTTACCTCAACTGAGGATTTAATCCACTAATCCAACTGATTACAATGGATATCCACTTAGAAACGCTATAAGTCTTTTAGAGTATCCTGATCACAACTTGATCACTCTAGGAAATCTTTTACAATCAATGTAAAATAAAAGTTTACAAGAGTCTAGATTGCTTCTAATAAAGCTGTAATCACAACTATGATATTTCTCTTAAGTTCTATTCTTAACACTCACTAAATATTACAAAGAGTTGTGAGGTTGAAGATGAAGTTCTTTAGCTTTTGAATTTGACAGCGTTTCTGTAAGTTTGCGCAAGTATTGTGATTTGCTTCTGATCAGAACTTTTATATATAGGCGCTTGAGAGGAAATGACCGTTGGGAGCATTTAATGCTTTGCGTGAAAAGTACAACGCTGCATTTAATGTTTCACACTTTTGTCAACTACCTCGAGCCATGCTTTTGCTGCTTTTACTGACTTTGCCTTTTGTAGCTTCTAACGTTCCTTTTGCAAATGCAGTTAAACCAAAATGTGAGCTAATAATTCATAAGCTTGCTACATAAAGCGATTTGAAATTATAAAGTGATAAAGAAATAATTTTAAAGTCATAGAATTCTACTTAGACATTGTTTAAAATCCAAAGAACAAACAAGAAAATACTATATAACTTTAGAAATTAGGAATGAAAGCGAATAAGCCGTCACTTGAGTACCAAATTAACACCTTTGCACCCCTCATCATGAGTTGTTCATTACTAGATTGAGATTAAAAAACATATTTGCTTTCCAAAATATTACCATTTGTTTCCCCACTAATTATATCAACAACTGTATAAAAAAATAAGAAAACTATAACATAAGTTAGTAATTGGAGATATAGAATTTGGAGTACATTGTAAATTGTTAAAAAGAAAAAGGAGTATCTTCGTTGGTCACATGGCATTAAATCCTTACACTCATCGGAGATACAAAGCTAATTAATTTTAAATAAACTTCATCGAAACATGCATTTCTTTTCTCATGAGATAGTGCAATTTAATAATTAAGAAAAGAATGTTAACATCAAAATGAAAATAAGTAATTTAACAAATAATTAGTACCTCATTTCATTGTTGGAAAGAAAGCGTGAATTTTGCAATATTTGTATCTCATTGGTTTCAAAAAGAAACCACCACTGAAGTAATATTTATAAAAGTTAACATCCAAACATTATTTGATAGATAATTGCTCAAGTTAAACTAGATCTAAGTTTCAAAGGAAGAATAAATAAAACATTTCATAATTTTCATATCATTAATGGAGAAGAACCTTACAATATATAGTTAGGGTTTTCTACACCCTAATGGGCCATGGGCCAAACATAAAAAAAGTAAACATAAGTTTTTAAATTAATTACTTAAAAACACCTCCTCTAATAATAGTAATCTTTTAGTAAAACAGATTTCTTCTTCTCTCTAATGGGCCTTGATGTCTTCTTAACAATACTCATTGGCCCAATAAGAACCTTGTCCTCAAGGTTCATAGGAAAAGTGTTTGGGCCGGAATTGTTGCATTGTGGGTCGGGGAAGAATGTGCGAAAATTAGGGTTTAGTTGGGGAGAAATGGGACACGTGTTTGGTGGAGGGTTGGCCGCGGTAGGCTGAGGGTTAGGTGAGAGATTTGTGGTTTTAGTGGGTGGAAGAGATAAGGGTGAAATCTGAGAGGAGGAAGCTGATTGGTTGGTATGAGATAAGGTGCACGAGGATTGAGGAGAAGGATAGTGCGTGGGGTGAAAATTTTGTGGGTGGAAAACAGCTGTATGACCGAGTTCCAACGGTAGCTTTGGAACAAACAAAGGGGCATGCGTGACTTTTGGGAAAGGGGGCAAGTGGGACCCATCCAGTTGTCCCTCACGTGAAGAAGTAAGTGGAAGGTTACAAGATCTAAAGTTACTTGCACTTAGTTTTTCACTTGCATTTGTAAACTTCTCTCCACTTTGAAAAATATTGTTTTCTCTCTGTCTTGTACTCGTTTTCACTTCTTCTCCCCTGTTCACTTCAACATCTTGACCGAGAGCCTCGCTCTTGGCTTGCATTTCTGAACCCAGATTAACTCCTTCTTGCATGTATGGTGTCTCATCATACAAGCGTTGTTGTATTTCCGGAGGAAGGAAACGATAATCTTTGGAGGAAGGCAAGCCATGGTACGGTTTGAGCAGAGAGACATGGATGACTGGATGAACTCGTGATGACGAAGGGAGATCCAACATGTAGGCAACCTCACCTACTCGTTTGATGATTTTGAAGGGTCCAAATAAAGGTTTTGCGAGTTTCTGCGAAGTCCTTTTGTTCACTGTTTGCTGCCGGTAAGGATGTAACTTCAATAGAACTAGATCTCCTTGTTTAAATGAAAAATCCAAACGTTTTTTATTCGCTTGTTTTTCCATTTGTATGCGACTTTTCTTAAGATTTGCGGTTAACTGATTAAGAATCTACTCACGTTGTTGCAGGGACACTGACAGAGGGTCTGCATGGAGGTCATCGGTCACATAGTGCAAGATATTCGGTGGATCCCGACCGTAGAAGGCCTTGAAGGGCGTCATCTGAATCGCCGTGTGAAATGAAGTGTTAAACCAGTATTCAGTGAGATATAGGAATTTGTACCACTTCTTAGGAAAATCACTCGTGAAGCAACGTAGGTATGTTTCAATATATCTGTTTACTACCACTGTCTGTCCGTCTGTTTCTGGATGGTAGGATGTATTGTATTTTAATGTAATGCCTTGTTTTTTTTGAAAAAATCTTTCCAGAAGGAGCTCAGAAATAACGGATCTCTGTCGAAGACAATGGACTTAGGGTTACCATGCAAGCGATAAATCTCCACAGAAAAACGAGAAGCCAGGTCTTTAGTTATGAAGTTTTTGGGCAAGGCCAAAAAGTGGACAAATTTAGTCAGGCGGTCGCATATAACCCAGATCACGGTGTGTCGAAAGAGTTAGGGAGATGAGTAATGAAATCCATGGTGAGTTCATCCCAAACTTTCGTAGGTATTGGGAGTGGTTGCAAAAGTCCTTTCTTCTTTTGAGTTACATATTTATTATGCTGACACACTGTGCAATGCTTCACCATGTGTTTGACTGCGAGGTAAAGTCCTGGCCAAGAAAAAGAGGCCGAAACTCTAGCCAAGGTGGCCTTGACCCTAGAGTGCCCTGCTGTCGGTGTGGAATGGTATTCATCGAGGAGTTGCTTACGAAGATCTGCAATATCAGGTATGAAGATGTGTTCTCTGTGATATAGTAGTCCTTGCAAGAACTTGAAATCTGGTTGTTTATTCTGTTCTTCTATCATCTGTCTTACTAATGCCTGGCCTGCTGTGTGTGTTGCATAAAATGTACGGAGTGTCTTCAAGAGGTCTAGAATCGGGGAAGATACGACCAACAACAAGGAGGCTTTGAGAAATTTTCTGCTCAAAGCATCTACAACAAGATTCGATTTCCCAGGTTTGTATAATATCTCGAAATTAAAACCATGTAATTTAGCGGCCCATTTTTGTTGCTCTGGTGTTTTAATTTTTTGAAGCAACAAGTTACGCAAACTCTTTTGATCTGTATGAATAAGAAATTGTTGTCCCACAAGATACTGACGCCATTTCTTAACTGCCTCTGTGACATCATACATCTCTCGCACGTAAACAGAAGAAGCTTGCAGCCTTGGACACATCTTCTTACTAAAGAAAGCGATGGGGTGACCGTCTTGTGATAAAACTGCACCGATGGCAACTCAAGAAGCATCAGTCTCGATAATAAATTTCTTTTTAAAATCTGGCAAGACAAGAACCGGCATGTCGGTCATCTTGGTCTTCAACTTTGTAAAGGCTTCGGCCGCCTCTGTATTCCAAACAAATCTAGTGGAACGTAATAAATCGGTGAGAGGAGCGGCGAGTGTGGCGTAATTACGCACAAAGCGACGGTAAAAACCAGTGAGGCCTAAAAAACCGCGGAGAGTCATGTGTGAACGTGGTTCTGGCCAATCCAACATGGCTTGAACTTTCTCTGGATCTGGGGCAACCTTTCCAGCAGAGATAACATGACCCTAATAATGAACTTTATCAACTGCAAAAACACACTTTGACATTTTTGCAACAAAAACATTTGATTTCAAAAGATTAAAAACAATTTGTAAGTGAGTCAAATGCTCATCAAAGGTGGGACTGTAAATGCGAATATCGTCAAAAAAAAACTAAAACAAACCGTCGTAGGTAAGGCCTCAAAAGGTCATTCATGGCTGATTGAAAAGTAGAGGGGGCGTTAGTGAGCCCAAAGGGCATTACGAGAAACTCATAATGTCCATCGAAAGTTCTGAAAGCTGTCTTATAAGTATCTTCCAAAGAAACTCTAATCTGATGATAACTTGAGCGCAAATCTATCTTAGTGAAAATAGCTGCATTTCCCAACTCATCTAATAGCTCATCTATGGTTGGTATAGGAAAACGGTCCTTGATCGTTACTGCATTCAAAGCGCGATAGTCAACGCAAAACCTCCAACTTCCATCTTTTTTCTTTACAAGTATGACGGGAGAGGAAAAGGGGCTGTTGTTGGGAATTATGATTCCGTCTCTTAACATATCTTTGATTATGGAACTCATGGCTTCTTTTTGATAGTTAGGGTAGCGGTAGGGTTTAACGTTGACTGGTTTTGTATTTGGGAAAAGGGGAATGTGGTGATCATGAGGTCTAGAGGGAGGAAGGCCTTGAGGAGTTTGAAATATTTCTAGGTGATTTTCACTGAGGGATTTGACTTCAAGTGGAAGGGATTTGGGAAGGTTATCAAAGGTAGATTTGGAAGGTGTGGAAGAAGATTCTGGAATATCTTCAAAAGTCATTAAATGGAGGGAAGCAATGGAGTTGGTATGGACAAGTTGGCAAAGTTGATCAAAGCTGGTAAGTGTTGGGTGGGTTTGAGGGTCACCTTTTAGAGTGATTTGGGTATTGTTGTGGGAAAAAGTGATGGAAGGTATTGAAAAGTCAGTGTTGATTGGACCAAGTGTTCTCAACCAAGCCATACCCAAGACAACATCAGCTCCCTCAATTGGTAGCAAATAGAAAGGTAATGAGAATTTTTGGTTTTGAAGTGTGAGAGGAACATCTTGGCAGATTCCTTTGCATTGTAAATGAGAGCCATTGCCCACCATCACCGAAAAATGCGGAATTTCAGAAGTTGGGAGATTTAGATGTTGGGCCAGCCTAGGTTGGAGGATGTTTTGGGTGCTGCCTGTGTCAACCAGAACCATAACAGGCAGTCCATTAATGACACCTTGGAATTTAAATGTTTGTGGAGAAAACTGCCCCGTTAAAGCTTGAGGAGAAAGTTGAAAATAGGTGTCATCGGATAAAGAAGGAGGTTCACATTCGCTGATTACTTCAACAACTGGATCAGATTCTATTAATTCCTCTTCAGCAAGAAGCAAGAACAATTTTGTTGCACACTTGTGCCCCAGAATGAATTTTTCGTCGCAATTAAAGCATAAACCTTGGGTGCGACGTTCTTGAAGTTGACTGTTTGTAAGCTTTCTAATAGGAACACGGTTAGGTTGTGGTGTGGCTGATGTTTTAGTTGGTTGGTTTGCTGGTGGATTAAAGGAATTGATAGGTTTAGTGGTTGAATGTTGGGAATAAGAAGGATTGGGCTTGCTGAAAGATGGGTTATAGGGCTTGAGATATTTGGATTTAGCATCATTAATCTTGGACTCAATTAATTTTGCAAGGCCAATTGCTTGGTCAATAGTAGTTGGTCGAAGAATGGCTAATTCATTTTGGATTGCTGGTGTTAAACCAGAAATAAAACAATTTAGGACAGCTTCTTGAGGTAGCCCAACAACTTGATTACCAAGTTTTTCAAACCTTGTTTGATATTCTGTGACTGTCCCATCTTGCTTTAATTTAAACAATTCTGCTTGGTGGTTATCAAAAGTGGAAGGACCAAAGAAAACTAGTCTGTTAAGAAAGGATTTAAATGCATCCACTTAAACCAAGATACGGCATCACCTTTCATATAAAAATAAATTAATGATAATCTATTTTCAGGGGGTAAATTATAGAAGCTAAAAAATTGATCAGCTTGAAAAAGCCAATCCAAGGGGTTTGATCCGTCAAACATAGGTAGCTCAAGTTTAGGTGAACGTGCAGTTGGTAGAGGTGGGATTTGTGGGGGAAGGTGGTATGGAATTTGAGGAGTGAAGGGGCTGGGATATGCTTGGTGTGGGATAAAAGTTTGAGGGGAAGTGAGATATGGTGTAAAGGGGGGCGGTGGTTGGGCTGATGTGTTGCGGGGAGGAAAGGTGGTGTTGGGTTGGGGAAGGGTATTAGAAAAAGTGGTTGAGTTTCTAATAGGGGTACTGACCATGGGAATGGAATAAGGAATATGAGAGATACCTGAATGGGCAGCTGCTGTGTGAACAGTCCCGTCATGAATAGTGTTGCGATGAACAGTACTACGATGAACAGTTCCGTCATGAACAGTGTTGCGATGAACAGTAGCAGACGTGCCAGCAGTAGCAGTTAGGGTTTCCTTTTGAGCTAGCAGCTTGTGTAGATTTGACATGAGTGATTCATGTCTTGAATCAGCAAGTTGTTTCTCCTTATCAAATCTTGTGTGTAGCTCACCAAGTTGTAGCGCTAGATCTTCAGCTGCTGCATGAAAACGCTCATCAATTTGTGCTTGAGTGTCTTGCATAGCATTGCTCAAATGGAGTTGGGAGATTTGGACAGCCTCCTCTATAATTTCTTTAGAAGGAGGGTTGTTGGGTTTAGGGGGAGCCATGAGTAGAGAAGATGAAAGCACCAATGATAGATAATTGCTCAAGTTAAACTAGATCTAAGTTTCAAAGGAAGAATAAATAAAACATTTCATAATTTTCATATCATTAATGGAGAAGAACCTTACAATATATAGTTAGGGTTTTCTACACCCTAATGGGCCATGGGGCCAAACATAAAAAAAGTAAACATAAGTTCTTAAATTAATTACTTAAAAACACCTCCTCTAATAATAGTAATCTTTTAGTAAAACAGATTTCTTCTTCTCTCTAGCGGGCCTTGATGTCTTCTTAACATTATTCCTTAGAGATTTGACGTTTAATAAAGCTTTGAATTAATAAAAAAAATTCTTTTAGTAAAATATTAAATTAATATCTTGCACAATTAATGAAAGAATCGATATAAGATGATGTTGGAATAAGGGACTTATATTAGAATTGACGTTAGGTTATACGAGTCAATAAATTATAATTTAGTAAAATACCTTCTTTAAAATATTTTAAAATTTTAATCAAATGTATAAAGGTATCTATAAAGTAAAAATACTACATATGAAATAAGTTAAAATTAATTCCATCTAGTTTCTTTTACCAATTAACTCTTCTCATTTTTTTTTCAAAAATTTGCCAAATAAACGGGATTTAAATTTAACATCTAAAAAAATTTATTTTCCTTGTCACAATATTTTCTTTTAATAATATAAGAAGTTGAACATTGTCCGATCTCGTTAATTTCAAATGATCGATTACTTAATAGTGACACAAAAGAATTAATGGTTATGCTTACATCATTGAAATGTTGGAACAAAAAAACATATGTGGGATTAAAAACTAATATGCTTTTCTATTGTCTTTAATATATATGTAGTTCAAGCCCATATGCAATCCATATATATCTTTTGTTGAGCAAGTTCTTTTTAACTACAGATATTTCGAGGTCACTTATTTTACTTATTGTTTTAAATTTTACTTCATTTAATTAGGTCGTTGATAAAAAAACAGAAAACTAATTGTAGTTCCTTGGAACGTAAACATGTTTTTAAAAGCACGGCCTAGTGATGAACATTTCACATAAAGGTTACGAAGGTGTCTAATTGGGTCTCAAGAGGCAGCTCATTCAGTTTTAATCCTGGCTTTTCTTTATATAGGTTACTTTGATTGGAGTTCATAAGTATTATTTTAATGTATATAATAGTACTCTATCCCTTCTGACTCGTGTTTTTATCACTTGGAAAATAGATGCAAAATACTTTATAAACTAAGCCAAAAATGGTTGGCCCACATACTTGCTCCAACTTAGTTCTCTTAAGAATTTCTTACTAAGGACTTTTTTCATGACATACATCCTACATGCGAGTCTTCTAATTTATCCCTTATAACAGGAGGTATGATAAATACAACATACAATACTTTTAGAAGTTATTAATTGAATTTGAAGTAGATCTCACTAGTATCAGCATTCTACATTCAATTCACCCCATGGCCTCTAAAAGTAATGTTTAATGTCATTATAATACTTGGAGTTATAGTAGTTGAATTGGAAGAATCAGTTGTAAGACGTATCTCATGAGCCTTAAGAGGAAGCACTAAAGCAAATGCAGTTAAACCAAAATGTGAGCTAACAATTTATAAGCTTGCTACATAAAGTAATTTAATATTATAAAGTGATAAAGAAATAATTTAAAAGTGATAGAGTTTACTTAGACATTATTTAAAATCCAAAGAACAAACAAGAAAATACTATATAACTTGAGAAATGAGGAACGAAAGCGAATAAGCCGTCACTTGAGTACCAAATTATCACTTTTGAACCCTCATCATGAGTTATTCATTACTAGATTGAGATTAAAAAACATATTTGTTTTACAAGAAACTACCATTAGTTTCCCCACTAATTATATCAAGGACCGGCATGGGCTAGCGACGCGAAACCGGTATTTAATTCTATTTGGAAATCAAATGTTCCTTATAGGATTAAAGCTTTTGGGTGGCGGTGTTTGTGGAATAGACTTCCTACAAAGTATCTTTTAGTTCGTAGAGGTATCCAATTATCGACCAACGATCAACTGTGTGTTTTGTGTTCTGTTGAGACTGAAACTTTAGATCATATCTTGTTGGGCTGCTCTTTTACCAAGTTAGTTTGGAAAGATGTGTCATTATGGTGTGGTTTTTGTGTTGATTTGGGTGGTTTAGTTTGGAACAGCTTGAATCTTTGGAGAGTTTCTTGTAGGTCTTTTGGCGTGAAAAAAGGGACCGACTCTCTCCTGTGGCTGGCGGTGATGTGGGGCATTTGGCACCTTAGGAATGATATCATTTTTAACGGTGTGAAGGTTTCTTTATCGGATTTAATTTGGGACATTAAATTGAAGGTTTGGAAGTGGCTTAGTAGTCGAAACATTTCTAATTCCAAGTGTAATTTCTACGAGCTGTGTAAAGATCCACTGTTTTACCTCGGTTAAGTTTCAGTTGGTTAGGAATGTTTCTTGTTGCCGAGCGTTGCTCGTGTTTCGTTTGTAAGCGGGTTCGAGTACCCCTAGTACTCGGTTAATTGATTTCCTTGCTTATCAAAAAAAAAAAGATATAGAATTTGGAGTATATTGTAATTTTTTTAAAAAGGGGTATCTACGCTGGCCATAGGCTTTAAATCCTTACAATTAACAGAGATACAAATCTTAATGTTTTAAATTAACTTTATCTAAACATACATTTCTTTCCTCATGAGATACTGCAATTCAATAATTAAGAAAAGAGCATTAACATCAAAATGAAAAGGGTTAATAAACTTTTTGGTCCCCCTAAATATTGCAGATTTCGTTTTTAGTCCCTCCAAAATTTTCCTTTAAGAAATCGTCCCTTCAAAATTTTTTGTCTAAACTATTGGTCCCTAACGTCAAATTTGCTAGAGATTAGCTACGAATTTAGCCACCAATTAACTAAGAAATTTGATGTTAGGGACCAATAGTTCGGAAGAAAAATTTTGAAGGGACGATTTCTTGAAGGAAAATTTTGGAGGGACTAAAAACGAAATTTGAAATATTTAAAGGGACGAAAAAGTTCATTAACCCAAATGAAAATAATAAATGTAACAAATAGTTAGTACCTCATTTCATTGTTGGAAAGAAATCATGAACTTTGTACTTTTGTATGGTACTACTTTCAAAAAGAGACCACTATTGAAGTATTTTTTATAAAAGTTAACAACCAAAAGTTATTCCTGAGAGATTAGGCTTTCAATAAAGATTTGAATTAATGAAAAATTTCTATTAGCAAAATATTAAATTAGTTTCTTGCATAATTTATGAAAAAATCAATATAAGATGATGTTGAAATAAGGAACTTACATACGAATTGACGTTGGCGGCAGTGCTGCGAAACACGAATAAGAAAAAATGGGTGATGAAAAGATAAAATTAATATAATAAGATTCATCTATATTAGTTTTAAGTTGTCTAGTTGTGGCTTAACTATAATATACCTAGTATATTTACACCATAAATTTAAAAGAAACAAACTAAATATATAACTTAAAAAGTTATGGTAGTAAGGTTAAGACATTTCAATATATATACAGAAGAAATTATATGAATTATTTTATTTTATAAACTCCAAAGTGTAACACCCTCATTTTCTACTTCTAATTATGAGTTGAGATTAAGAATTAGTTAGGTTAATAAATGGGATCAAGCAAAAGCTTGTGGCATTTTAGTATATTGGGTGAAGTTACATGGGGCAAGATGGTCATTTTTACTAAATGGCTACCTAAGTGGAATTCTTCTTTCTCTCATTCACTTTCCATATCATAATTGAGTAAGAAAATGGGATGAAGAGAGAGTGGAGAACATGGAAGGAAGAAAGGAAAGGAAGAAGGTGAACCCAAGCTTCTTCATCATCAGCATGTGTACAACCTTGGAAATTTTTAATGAAGAAGTATAATAAAGAGCAAGAATCGTCATCACCATCTCCATTCTCATCATCAAACTTAGCAATCATGAGTTTAGTCCCAAAGTTAGACACTTGGGTAGGAATGTGAATGATTGCGTGATAAAAGGTAGCGAGTTATTGCCTAAATGTGTCAGAGATGTGTTGCATGTTCGATTAATCAATGAAATTGTGTTCTTGTATGCCTTTCCATGATTTTGGGTGTTAATAAATGTTATTTTTTGGGTTGGGATGGATTGGAGGTGAAAAATTGACATGAAAGGGTTGTTTTTTTGTACTTTTATAAATTCACAGTCGTCCCGACCTCGCCCAGCGATTCACCTGGCGACTTCGTCTGGTGGCTCGCTCCTTCGTTGCCTGGCGAATCTGGAAGGATGCTGAAAGATTATAGTTCTTGTTTCCACCATAAAACGGGAACCGTTAGTTCATTTTGTGAGTGGTCAAAAGCGTTGGAAAGCTTATCCAATGCTCTATCTCTTAATGGACCAATAACATACTTTATGTCTATTGGGAATATGTGGAGAGTACATAATGAAATACTTGCTTAGATATTAACCCACAATTTCCCTTTAAACTGACCAACAAAACATTATATCACGTCTAACTAAACGAATGGGTGAGAGTATGTTGTTTAATCGTGATTATGGACTTGTGAACATAATTAGGGGGCATTAGTGTTATGCTAATATGTATGATATGATTATCATTTTATGCCTCTTTTATACTTTTGTGTAATGGATTGCACAATGGAAGCTAAATTTAACTCGAAAATAATCACACTAGTTTAATCAAAATATTTGGTGAAGAAATCATTTGAAAATATTTGATTAAGAGGGCCTTTTAAAAGGCACGAAAACTTCATTTTTTATTTAATTGAAAAAAGGACTAAATAAATAATTTTTTGGATTTTTAAAATATGTTCACAAAATATGTCACCTAAATAAAGAATGTACAAAAAATCAAGTGAAAATGATTAATTTTGGTGGGTTAAATAAATATGTAAAGTTGTGAAATAAAATAAATAAAACAAGTGATTAAAAATTGTTTTGCACGTAAGGGGGCTGGAACTCACGCCCTCAAGGGTATTGGTGAAAAGGCTTTCAACTAGGTCATGCGCCCATGGGTGATAGTAATACACCTTCAATCAATAAAATATCAAAACAAGCTAGAAGTACATAAAACCAAAAAAAATACAAAACTCTGGGGCGAGGGGGATTCGAACCCTAGACCTTGGGCATGGTAAGTGACAATAGGATCTCGCTCTACCACTGTGGTGGCTATACATCTGTTGATTAAAACACAAACCAATAAATATAAAATAAAGCAAGTTTCAAAATTTAAAGATGAACTTCATCTTTAACCTAAAGACACCAAAATTCTGGAAATCGTATCATGCTCATTTCTTAACCATTTTCAAAACTATAAACATGAAAGTTGTTCCATTTTTCACCATGATTTGAAAATATGTCATCATTTTCAGCATTTGTCCTATCAACTTTAGGCTTTAAGATTGATATTCCATCTTCAGAAAGCAACAATGTTTGGCTTTCTAATAATCACATTTGGTGCCATCCAAGACAGGTAATCTATTGAATGAACCTCCATTCATCGTTTTGTCAATTTTAACAAAAAGTATCTTCCTTGGAGCTCACCCAGAACAGGGTGTTTACTCTGATGCTAATTGAATTTAATGTCTTAAGGGGATAGTTGTGGACAAAATGTTTGGGAAAATTATGCACAACTTTATGATAACAATTTGAAAACAATTATGAAATAAAAACAAAAAGCAATAAAAAAGAGAGGATTATTAACCTAGTTCGGTACAACGACACCCACGTCTGGGGGGGGGGGGGGCTCTAACTCAAATAAAGGAAATCCACTCTCAATAGAATTAGTATAAGGTATCTTAGATGAACAACTCTTATTCAATGCACCTCTTCTAAGTTCTACCCATGTATTTCTATTTTGGATTCTCCCTAAATATGAGACTCATCTCACTTTCTCTCAACCACTAACCCTACTAATCAACACAATAAATAGTTTGTAGAATATGGAATTACAACACAACTAACAAAACAATAGTTATGCCTTTAGATATGAATGTAGGTTCTAGAGTGTTTCACAAATAATAACACAAACAAAAGACTCAAAATAGAAACCCTAAAACAAATATTCTTCAATAATTGCACACCTTCTAATTTTAAATTTAAGTCTCCTTGAATAGCATTGCAACTTCTAGTATTTTCTCCAATGGGCATAAGATTTGATCTCGTCCATATTTGTAGAGGATTTTGTTTTGATTTGGTTTTTAAAAGCCTCTAACAAAAAGATTTTATTTATTTTGATTAAAATTTAAATCTCCAATTAAATAGATTTTATCTCATTCAATATTATTAAACAAATATTAATAACACATTGCTAAAAGTTATCAACAAATATCTTTGGTCAAGTCCAAAGAGTTTTCTCAGAACAACAACAACAACAACATTAGCTTGCTAACAAATGTGAGATGGTGCACAAATATTAGAACATCGTGTCCCACATGTAACCTTTCTTCACCAAAACATCTTGTACACTCCATGTTCTTTTGTATAATGCACCCAATCAAATGGAAGAGCTATAAAAACTCAAAGTGTTTTCACTCTTTTATGAAGAATAGTTTTTGTCGTAATGGTATTGTAGCCTTGAAATATGGTTAAGAATTTATCGAAGATGTGGATGGAATCAAATATCTAGCTTTCAACCAATTTAAGAACTGTTTCAAAGAGCCTATCCAAAGTGGGCCAGCTCTTGATGGAGTTGTTTCCAAATAGCTCAACCCGAAATTTAATTATTTCCTTGAAGCCCCTTTTTCCACTTCACAAATTAAAGAAGATATTTTGAATTCTGTAGGGGACAAAAGTCCAGATCCTGACGGGTTGAGCATGAGTTTTTCCAAAGCATGTTGGGTCACATTCATGGATGTTTTAGGTGGCTACATTAATGTTTTTTTTTTGCATACTCTCAGCTTCCAAAGGCCATTTCAGCTTGGTTCATAGGTCTGATTCCAAGACACCAAAATCTGCAATGCATTAATGAATATCGTCCTATATGTTTAATTGATTGTATTTTAAGGTTCTTCTGGTAACTAGTCGTCTTCTTAATATCCGAGCACAATCCACTCTCAAACTTGATACACTTTGAAAATTCACCATCCGGTCCATCATAATGTTGGTAGAACTTAGCCAACTCTCCAAACTTAGCAGCATACTCCACA
Organism: Vicia villosa; assembly: GCF_029867415.1. NCBI lineage: Eukaryota > Viridiplantae > Streptophyta > Magnoliopsida > Fabales > Fabaceae > Vicia > Vicia villosa. The sequence goes on along the minus strand of NC_081185.1, from coordinate 88,750,403 downwards.
ACTGACTTAGTCCCTTGACTTAACTCAAGGAGTTCAATTTCCTTCTTTCCACAGACATCCTCCGGAAAGTACTTCCTCAAGAACTCCCTACGGAACACAACCCAAGTGATCTCCTCACCTACAATCTCCAACCTCTCACGAGTATCTAGCCACCAGTCATGCGGCTCAAGTGCTAGCATATGAGTCCCATACCGAACCTTCTGGTCTGGAGTACAATCCATCACACGGAAGATTCTCTCAATCTCCTTCAGCCATGTCAATGCGTGTAGCGGTAAAAATGTGACTCGAGCGTTTTCACGCATTCGAAGTACAACGGAGTCGCCACCGAACTTTATTTATTCCAAGAAGGAAAGGGAAAATATCGATAAAACCCACGAATAAAAAGAAAACAGATAAGATGGTCATCGCAACCAAATTAGGGTTCGGGAGTCGGTTAAGCAAGGGGAAGGTATTAGCACCCCTCACCTCCATCGTACTCGATGGGACCCATTTAGTTAGTTTCGTGTTTGAGTGTTAGTATAATGTTTGCGTTCTTTAGCTTATTAATCGAGAAAAGATAAAAGAAAGATTTTTTAGGTTTTTTATTATTATGAGGAAAAAGAAAAGATTTTTATAATTATGCTCGCCAAGACGTTTGTATCTTGTGCCTACGTATTCCCTAGTGCAATGGGAAAGTCAGAGCAATCGTAGTTCAGGCGAAGAACCACGAATGTTTTATTGGTTGATTTTAGCGAGAGGTACTCGATTGCTTTCAAATGGAAATACTATACGCACATGGATATGAGATCACTACAAGAGTGGATGACTAAATCAAGATAAGACATGATTTTGGCCATCATCGCATTCGAGTGGAAGATATTCGATCTTCACATGTGGAAGTATGTTCGTATTGAAAATTGAATAAGTGTCTCGTTTATGAAAAGAGTTTTAAAATGAAAAGCCATACGGCAAAAAGGTTTGAATGAAATTTGAAGTTGTTTTGAAGGGACATTTAGCAAAGGATTGAGCATAGGTGTTTACCTAGCGCGTCTTTACCCAAGGTATTGAACAGGAGCGAGCCCCATTATCACTTGTTGTCCTTGTTAATTAATTTGTTTTAATTCAAAAGATCAAGGTATTCAAGAGGTGTTCACCCCTTGTCACAGGATCTTTCGATTTGATTAAAGTATTTTGATTCAAAGGATCAAGGTATTCAAGAGGTGTTCACTTCTTGTCACTTGATCACGTTGATTAATTAAGGGATTTTGATTCAAAAGATCAAGGTATTCAAGAGGTGTTCACCCCTTGTCACTTGATTTCTTGATTTGCTTAAGAAAGCTTTTTATTGTTTGATTCAAAGGATCGAAGGTATTCAAGAGGTGTTCACCCCTTGTCACTTAATCACTTTGATTTAATTAATAAAAGGTTTTAAAAAAAAGGTGTTAATCCAAAAGAATCGAGGTATTCAAGAGGTGTACACCCCTTGTCACACGATCTTTCGGTTTAAGGAAAAAAATTGTAAAGAAGGAACTTCGACGTTGGATCGAGAAATTATTTAAAAAGGCGACTTGGCGTTGGACCAAGGTTTATTAGCTTTTAGATCGAAAGATTAATCTAATGTTTTTTGGAGTTTTCAATATAAGAAATAAAAATCTAACCTTAAAAAAACATGTTTTTTCGTATTTTTATTTATAACAATAAAAGTAACAATTAAAATAAAACTAAAACAATTTTAACAAAACCATAAAAAATATGAACTAAAATATGAACATGGGGTGCATGGAAATAAAAGAGGCGCTGGGCTGTCATTGGAAACAGGCCCAAAAGAATGAAGTTAATAAAAAACAAAAAAACAAACCGATGGGCCTGGGTCGGGTCAACCCAGGACCCAACTCTTTCTAAACTAAACAAGTAGGTTTGTAAAAGAAACTAAAGTGCCCAAAACGGCATTTTCTTCTCTGAAACGAAGAAAACACGCTCTTCCTGTTTCCAGCGATTTAACTCTCTCAAATATGCATTCACGATTATCTCTCACATCTCAGACCATAGCAACAACAAATTTCAACCTAACCTCTCTTCAATCGCTCTCTCTCGCCGTGAAAACAACAACAACAACGAACCTCTCGCGTCTCTCAAGATCTCTCTCTCGAAGCTCTCAACTCAACTATGCTATGGTTTCAGAGCTTCGGAGCTCAAGGCCCAGGCGCGGAGAACACAACAATCAAAAAAAATATTCAACAAATTGGTATCTACCCTCATCCCGCGTGAAACCCTAATCCCCAAATAATTAATATTCAGCAATTGCAAGTTACGGGGAGCATAATCAATACAAAGATAGAGAAGAAATCAGGTACTATATTTTTGCTTCAGCTCCTGCTTGATCCTCTCTTCTCTTTTTGTGCTGCGCTTCTACTGAGTTGTTGTGTGTCGTTCTTGCGTGTGAGGTGAGTGTTATGAAGATGTGAGTTAGTTGATGATGATTATGGATTGAAGGTGAAGATGTTGTGGAGGTGGTGTTTGTAATGGTCTATGGAGAGTTGGTTTGAAAGATGAAAATGAAGGTATGTGTATTGAAGGTAAGACTATGGATCTGTAGTTGTGAATTTGGAGGTGGTTTTCAGAATATTGGAGGGATCCATGAGTTTTATTTTTTGCAGAGTCTTTTTTCGTTTTTTTCTTCTTTGATGAATGAAAGTTGAGAGGTTTAAATAGGGAGATGATTAGGGTTTTGGTTGAGAATTTGGGATGAAAATTGGGGGGAAAGATATTGATTTTGAACATTTGTTGAATGATTCTGAATTGTTGCTTTTTGGTTTGCAGGTTAATGTATGGACATTTTAGTGCAAGGTTTGGACAAATGCAGCTATGGGATAGCAGGCTATGCAGCAAGTGGAGCAGAGTTGAAGCAGAGTTTAGCAGCGTTTGTGTACTATTTCCGCTGCATTTTTGGACGGTTTCGTTCGTCTTGAAGTGGAGTAGCAGACTTGTACGTGAAGACAACATTGGCCATTGTTCTTTGTATCATTCTTTTTGATGTATTGTGAAATGGGCTTAAAATAAGAAAGTGATTTGGGCCTGAATATATAAACCTCTTTTTTGTTGTCTCTTTTTTTGTTTGTTTGGCTTGCAAAAAAAAATGAAATAATAGAAAGTAATGGAACATAAAAAAACTTTAGTAATAACCAAATTGAAGATCACTAAAATAAAAAGAGACTTTAAAAATCATCTTACCTTTAATATTAATTCAAATTAAAATTTGGATCAAAATTAAAATCAAATCAAAATTAATATTAAAAAAAGAGAAATTAAGACTATAATGATTGAAATAAAAAAGGCATCAACTATATCATTTGTTTGTAATTTTTATTTAAAAATTGGTAAATATAAAACAAAATTTGAGAAGATGCAATGAAGCGAATGCCATAAAAATCGGGAAACATGCAAGAAGTGTGATGATTTGCATGCAAATGAAATGCGAATGCAACATGACTATAAAAAAAAGACTAGGTCAAAAATTGGGGTGCGACAATGCGCCATCAGGATCATGAGTTCCCTTGAACACAGGTGGATTCTCCCTCTGAAAGGTAGCCAAGTTGCGAGAAGCAACATTCTCACCAACATTCGCCTGATGTTCCAAAGTGTGAGCCATTGCTTCCAAAGCAGCAGCAATAGCAGCATCATTCTTTCCAGCCATCTCAACTCATCACTACAACACAAAAGCAGTCAACACAAATAATAATATGAGTATCGTTAGACTATACTACGACACGACACATGACCGGACGAACCGACCTGTTCTGATACCACTAATGTAACACCCCAAATCTACCCCGCAAATACTACGGAAAATTAGAGTGCAAAATCTCAAAACAAACATCATGATTCGAGGTGTCCCAATTATAAACTTAAAAAAATCACAAATCATGCTCATAATCATAGATACATAACACATATAACGAAGGAATCATACTTCATTAAACTTTCAACCCAAATAGTTCATAATATCGCAGCGGAATTCATCAACATCATAATTCAAATCATACATCTATGCCAACCATGGCAATCAACAAATACAACATGTCTCAACATAAGGAGAACGACAACAAAATCCAACAAGGTATCACAACATAAATAAAGAAAATAAACGTCCCCCGAGTGTCACGTATCAGAGCATAGACACACCGACTCGAGCTATAAGGTAAACGGCTACTCCACGTCGTTACCTACACGTTACCAACAAAGGATAACTTTCAAACAGAAGGGGTGAGATATCATTCATTATAAAGAAACGTATGATAATATTTAAATCATGGTAAGGATCATACATATATCACCACTTCTCATCACATAACATCTCATCATCACGTCACAACAAACATCTAATCATCTCAACAATTCAAACACAAATCAATGAAATTTAAATGCAATTCAAATGTGACTCGACTTATGCTAATGCATGTGGTACCAATTTGAGTAAAACTCCCATCTCAAATATTGCCACTTGGGCCATCGTCGTTGCCATTTTCAGGCTAATAGTCGTTGCCATTTTCAGGCTAAAGACACATAAGAAATGGATGCATCACAATGATGTACATCTACAAAACAAACATTTACAACACGTCACAACATCGACTAAACACCATTACTTTTATAGTAATTCATCACTTCACAATCACGTCGCTATGTTGTATCATCATACAACAATGTTTCACTTCACAACAACAATCACAACATCCAACAATAAAATTCAAGTAAAGGTTTTCAAATCATATTCATTAGAAAGACATCAATTAAAGCTCCACGGAGGTTCAAACGACACATAAAAAGGAGTTACAGATCAAAAGATACATCATTTCAAAGTTTTAACAAGTTTTGCACTGCAAGGTCCGCATAGTGACCCTCAACCGCGCTTATGGAAACTCAAATTCAATAACCCAACTTGAAGCGCGCTTCTACAAACTAAAAACATAAGCGAAATGAAATCTGAGCTCTGCTTAGCGAACCAGCTCTGCTTAGCGAGCTCACTTAATTTTTCAAAAACAAACAACATCCGCTTAGCGGCCTCGAGCCCGCTTAGCGGACGTGCGATTCTGCATAAAAATAACAGCAACACAGAACTGCGAAATCATACACCCACCATTCAAAACTCATTCCAAACAGCAATTAGACACATATAATCACAGCATCTAACATCATTTATCATCATTCATCAATCAAAACATGATTTCAATCACAAATTCATGGAAAATCATCACAAACCCTAAGATTCTACAACATACAATTCATGGTTTCTACATATCATCTAACCTACACTAAACATCATCATACATCCTTTTAGCATGAAAGAACCCCACCTTTACCTTAGGTTTTGGATTGAAGCCAACTCTATTTTCAACCTTGAGCTCTCCTCTTCTCTTCACTCTCTTCTTTCTCTTCTTTTCCGAATTTCCACCAAATGAGATTCTAATCTTCTATTCTCTAAAACCCTTGTTTTGTTAAACCATCACTATCTTTCAAATTACTAATGGGCTCTAATTAGCACCTCTCTTTTACTAATACTGACTTACTAACTTATGATATTTACTAATAATACTCATTAAATAACACAAAGTCACTTAAACACATATTAAACACATAATTCACACAATGCACATAACATAAATAATTAAAGTAAAAACGGGCGTTACATACCCTATTGTCTTCATTAACTTATCCTTAAACCCCCCTTTGTGGCATCTTCTAAACTGCAACCCACTACTGTTTGGTTTAAAGATGCCCATACGATCATTCCCCAACAAACCCCATCAAAATATTTTTCCCCAACAAACCCAACACAGACTGCCCGAACTCATCATCACCATTTCCCATACGATCCTTCTTGGAAGGCACCAATCCCTATTTCTTTCCCTTTTTCCCCTTCATGACTAAAACAACATCATCAAAGATACTATCAATAGTCTCAAAAACCCCACACCAATTTTGTTCAGAGCTACCTCCTACATCCCCCCTTGTACAACTATTATCATCAAGACCTTTTAGATGAAGAGAAGAGCCTTTTGTTATCGATTTGTTATCTGAGAATTTTATTAAACTGTCTTTCGATGCTTCACACCCAGAACAATCTAGCCCAACCTGTAAATCATTTGACATTAAATCTTCCGAGTCCATAGACTCAGAGCCATGGATTTGAGTTTTAAAGATACCTGAACAAGCCATCAGCGATCTGTAACTATCCTCTCTTAAAACCAGCAAGAAAGAAACTCCATCAATGTCCACTTTAAAAACTTCCGGAACTGCAAATTGAAGCTTCACTCTGACTATAATACGAGCCACGTCAAAACATTCGCATTTGGTAGTATGTTCATCTACGCAAATGAAAGAGCCCAATTGTTCTCCCAATGCCATGAAAAATTCATAGTTCCACACATGTACCGGGATTCCGAAAACTCTAATCCACACCACTCTTGAATCATCAATATCCGACTCCCTCTACTTCTTGATGTCCAAAAACTAATCTTTCCACCAAGATTCAACCTCCCCAATCAAATCTACTATAAAGCCAGTTTCCTTTTCTTCTAATAATCACACATTTCCCCCCAAGAGAGACACCTTAATCACATACAAACCCTCCATCTCAAAGTGCATTTGGATGTTATATGTCGAACCCAATATTCTGATCTTGCCCACATAAGCCTTGCTAAAATGCACCTTGTCGTCCTCTTGAGAAGAAAACCTCATCTTCTGTTCATGTTGTTGATTGTCGACCTCACTAACATCAGCATTTTGAACTTCTTCCACGCAACTCCTTCCCTCCTTCCGTCCAGCATAACATCCCAATATCCCCTTTTCGAATCAGCAAAATAAAACAATTCCGCCACACATTTTTCATCCGCCGTAAACCTCCTGTTCACCCCTCCTAACACTTCTCCCTTATTGAATCTCGGCAAATTAGCATGAATCTTCTTCCCTGCAATCTGAACATTGTCCAATCGCACCCCTAGCATCCTTACATATTCTTCCTCCTTAAAACGAGCAAAACCGAAATGCTTTCCCATGTTGTTCCGTCTCGGTGAGATTGCCACTTCCACCACTTTACCAATACAATCGAACAGCTCGAAAATTTCCCTTGCCGATGAGAATTTCGGGAACTCCGAGATATAGAAAGATGACACAACCATTCCTTCTTCGTGATGATTGCGATTCCTCCCTCCTGCTGGAAATACATCCCATTTGGGTTGTAGATAACTAGACCTACGCTTATGCGACACCCTTTTCCACTTTGATTCCCTGAATCCCTGTTGCCTATCGTTCATCTGAAGCGAATCGCATGGAACCCTAACCCCTTCTAGAGAGAGGCCAGAGCATACACCACGAAGAGAGAGAAATTTTTGAGTGCCTATAGTGTTTGATAAAAGCTCAAAGTTTCTCAATCATAAGAGTTTTTTTTCTTAGCTGTAGCACCTTGAAGTTTTTGCTTATTTTTTGTCTTTGTATTAGGATTGAGTTCCCATTTACTCTTATTAATTCATCTTGCTTATAAAAAATAGTCAGTCTCTCTTAAATTTTAGATATTTAACCTCTTATTTTACTTTTTAGATATTCTAATTTATGTAATATTTTATATTTTTAGTAATATTAAAAAATATTAAAAAATAGTTTTGGTTATATTTATTGTAGGTTAATTTTATTTTATAGTAATATATTAAATCAATTAATTAATTTTCTTATGATCAACATACCATTAATTTATTTTTGGAACCTAAATGAAACTAATTAAATATTGACTTAATGTTTGTCTTTGATGCATAAAATTATGATTTTAAAATTTAATTTATGTTTGTACGAAAAATATTAGTTTATTATATCTAAATATTATTTTATAATCAAATTCAAATTATTTCACATGATAAATAAATTATTTTTAATAGAAATGCGTCATTGATTTGATTGAATAAGGGACAAATATTTGTCGTAAATACTTAAAATGATTAAAAATTTAAACGAGACTAATTTAAATATTATAATTTAATAGATATACAAATGTCTCATCATAATCAATTCATATCATTCATTCGGCTAAGAGAGCTTGATTCAATTGATACTGGGAAAAATGCAATTCAAATGGAAAAAGTCAACTTTCCAAGGTTAACTTTGACATTTGGAAAATTTAGTCAACCATGGAATTTCGAAGATCAAAATCATGAATATATGATTATTGAAGTCAATTGATCAAGAAAAATCAAGAAAATTGAGAATACTTGCAAAAGGGATTAAAGTGAAAAGGTTGGAAAATTCACTAAGTCTACAAAGTTACATGATTAAACGCTCAACTTTAAAAGCTCTTAACTTCTTCAATAAGTAATCATTTTTTGTGCTCCAAAGGCTGAATTTAAGAGGAAATCATGATCTACAACTTTGTCCTTGTGAAAGAATCTCCAAAAAGTGAAGCATTTTAAGTTATGGAGCCATGAATTTGATGACTTTTTCTATAACACTTGGAAAATTTTACAAGGCAGATTTGTTCTTAAAAAGTACATGACTTTTAAGCCATTTTCAACAAAAATCCCTTATAAATTTGAGAAAACTCCAAACACCAAAGTTGTAGAGGTTGTTTAGGGATTTCCAAAAAGTATAAGAACTCCTTCATAGCATTTGTGAGCTAGGAGATTTGAATTAATGAAGAAGACACCATGAAGTTGTTTTTCCATGATCAACCAAGTTGCAAAACTCAAGTCATTCCTCTACAAATCTTGTTTTCAGCCTATATTACTTCTAAATCTCTCCATAATCTGATATTTACACCATTAATTGAAGCATTATTCAAGTGGTTAAGGGTTTGTTCTTAAAAAAAATTCCATTTTTACACTAAAGGCACCATTGCCATTCTTGAAAAGTCACTTTAATCCCAACCACTTTGATTTTGAGCCCATAACTTGTTACTTATGACTTTAGAACATATCAAAACCAACAAGCAACCATCTAAAACTCATAAAATCGTATTTTATGTTTGATTACAGCATGCTAGAAACCATGGGAACCATAACTTCCACTTTTTTTCACAAAGAAGCAAACCAACACCATTCGAATTTGGTACAACCATTTGGTCTAATTCCCCCTCCCCATAAACCACAAATCTCCCTATAAATAGAAGGCTTTGCCTCTTGCTTAAAACACAGAAAAATCTCCAAAGTCACCCCCTTAATTGAAAGCTTCAAAATTCCACTTTGCATAAACTTGTGATTTTTGAGTTTCAACAAATTTTTGTGCAAACTTAGTATTCAAACACTTCATATACATCATAGAGAAGCTATACAAACCCTTACATTATACCTGTAATATCTCCATTACTACCCTCCATCTTCATCCGTCATATTTGCATATTGAGTTAGGCAGAGAGATTGGGCACGATTCATAGCAAAGTAAGCACATCAATAGTACCAAGGAGGTTCAAGGAAGCTCATAGGATCCTTCACTTGCTGCTGCAACATCATTCAAAGGGGATGCAAACTCATTGTTTGGTAGGAATCTTGCACTTGAAACTCATAGTTTAAGCCATCAGTTGTGTTCATTTATTAATCATTATTGTTCACATGGTTAGTGTGATCTGAAGCCCTATGAAAATAAACATTGATTGTTGTTATGTGCCACTTAATTTCATTTTTTAAGTTTTAGGTTTTTTCTGGTTTCAGTCAAAATTCATGCAATACAATTAAAATAAATTAATTTTAAGCACATGATTGAGTTCCTAGTGAAATTCCAAGGAACTTTGATCATTACACTTTTGCATTTGGTTGAGAAACGAAAGAGTTGCCATTTTTTGAAAAGTTTGAGTTTGAAGAAGATGTTGGCTGCAAGCTGACAACTGGTTTTTTCGAAGAGGAAATCAATTTCCTCAAACAATGAATCGATTTCCTGAAGCCAACTTTGAAAGACTTTAATTGATTTTTTCCCATTCTCCTCAATATAAGCAAATTAACCCCCTTTGAGCTATTTTTTTGTACACTCATTATTTATCGTATAAATTTCCTGGATAAATTTTAAAAAACCCCAAAAATATTATTATTTGATCAATTTTTAATTAATTCAAAATAGTACTTTTAATGTACTTTTAAAAAATATTTTCTTCAAGTATTTTAAACATTTCTTTACCAAATGACTTATATATATTTGTGTGAACAAATTAAGGTTAAGGTGAGCCTCTCTTAAAGATGATAATTTGATCTTCATAGTTGTCCATTTAGGGTTTATTCAACTTCTAAAATAATTAGGTTTAGTGTATATAATTAAAACCCTAATTTCAAGATCCTTTGATCTTTTGATCTTAATGCAAATGTCTTGTTAATATAACTTGATTGCCATGATCTCTCCTTTTTTAACCACTTGTATATACATGCTTGTCAATTTATATCTTGTACTTTATAATTTGGTTACGTTATCATCTATATATATATATATATATATATATATATATATATATATATATATATATATATATATATATATATATATATATATATATAGACACACACACATTGTCTACTAACCCCACATTCATAAGATGTTTATTCATTCAATCATACAACATACTCATACATACATGATATGATTTTGAGGTATGTTATCCCTTTTATTTATGACCTTTTATCCTTGAGTTTATTTATATTGATACCTTTGTTTATACTCACCTTGATTTGTATCTATGTTATACATACCATGTCTCACACACCACTTGAGATGCTTATCCTTGTATGCTTGCTTGAGATGGTATTGACTAAAATTGTCAAGATACTCAATCTCTTTTCCTCCTATTTTACTTTGGGATTAGTATTGTTAAATCTTAGCACTTTCTTCCTGTTTTAAAAATGGTTTTGTATTGTTAAAGCTCAATCTCTTTTAAATCAAACTCTGATTTTATATTGTTAAAGCGCAACCACCACTCTTTGAAATCACTTTTGCCTTGTATTGTTAAAGCTTGCCACCTTTAAAAAACTTGTTAAGTATTGTTAAAACTTAACATTTTAAAAACCCGTTGAGTATTGTCAAAGCTCAACACCCAAAAAGATTTTGTCACTTGGCTCTTTTATTTTCCTTTTGAGTGGAACTACAAATGCTCTAACTTCCTTATTGCACTTAAGGGGGTATGTAGGCACAAGATGCGATATCTTGCCGAACACACTTTTAAAACTATTTTTCTCACCATCCCACTCTATTTCACAGCACATAAAGAACAATAATAAAAATACATATTTTCAAAGAGGTTCATGTAGAGTACTACATATGTGAGGGGTGCTAATACCTTCCCCTTGCACATAACCAACCCCCGAACCTAAGATCTCTATTCATTTTATTAGTTTTGATTTTAAAAGCTTCTTTGGATTTCATTTCGTTCATTTTCCAATTTCCTTTAGAAACAATAAAGCGCGGTAACAACTTTCACTAAAAATAACGAGCTGGGTCAATCCAATGGTCTCGGTCTCAATTTTTCACTGCTACACTAATGGATATAAATAATACGATAATATAACTGATACGTAAGTTTTTTAAAGTATTTATACAATGACTAATTATTATTTTAATTAAATGATAAATAATTTAAAAATAAGTGATAAGAAAATTATTATAAAATTTTTTAAATATTAAATGAAAAATATAATAAACAAAACCATTAATTAAAATTTAAATTCATAATACTTCAACTGAGGTATTTTTTTTTAGCACTTCAGGTGAGGTATATTACTACTAGTTTGTCTCAGAACTCATACATGGTTTTATTATTAATTGCAATAATGTGCATGTGTTGATATTAACTTGTCAGAGTAGGAAAAATTATCAAAAAAAGTAAATTAAAAATTGTTCATAAACTAAATATCATGTTAATACTCTTACGTCCTCCCTGGGTTTTGGTTCTTAAATTAGAATTGCAGTGTGATTATTTATACCTTTTGACTTAACTATACAAAGTTATATATCCATTGATTCTTCTAAAAAGCTAGACTTTTGATTATTAAACAATCTATTTTTGTTTTATGAAGATTAAATCGTTTTCAAACATAAATATTTATACTTGATGTCATAAATATTCAAACTGACAATTACACCAAAAATTGGAATGGTAAGCTCTCAACAAACTTGACCACAATTGTCAGTTCCAACTTTGTTTAGTATTTTCTTCACACACATTCACAACTTTGATCTAAAATAATGTGAATATTAATTATTACACACTTTTTAGCCAGTAAATCAAATTCGAAATTGAACCTAATAATTTTCAATCAAAATGCAATTCTATTAATTACTCCCTCCGTTCCTTTTTAAGTGTCGTTTTAGAAGATTTTTTTTGTTCCTATTTAAGTGTCGTTTTATAATTTAATGTTATAATTTGTCATTTATACCCTTATTTTCTCAATAACTCCACCTCAAAATTTTCAATTAGTTATGGAAAAAAGAGAATTTATTATTGAATTTATTTGGAAAGAGAAAAATAAATAAGGATATAATAGGAAAATTAACTCTAATAATCCACTATCTTGGTTGAAGAGCTTTTTGCTAAAACGACACTTAAAAAGGAACGGAGGGAGTAATTTATAACCATTGTCATCTTCAAGAGTACTGAAAAACCTAATCAAATGCCATCAGAGGAAGAAGAAAAAGGACCATGACCTAATCCAAAAGCATTGACATGATCTTTCAATGACCTCTTGTGTTTGAAATCTGAACCACAGATACAAAGCCAACGCTTCCCACAGTTCTTGTCATGAGTTCTCCAATCACCTTTCACTGCCAAACACTTTCCACATTTTCTACAAGTAAAGCTTTTCGAACCGTGCTTCCTTTTGTAATGTGTCTGCAATGTTCTAAAATCTTTCAATGGCTTAGCTCTTGGATGCTCAATGTTGTTCTTACATCCCTCTGAACAACAATAGCATGGAATGTCCAACAACGGTCGCGGATGAGTTCTTTTCAGCGAGCCGGGTCCTCTTCGATACTGCGAACCGTGTCCCCACATATGCATCTGAATCAAGTTTTAAAGTATAATTAGGGTTCAGAGTTTATGTAAGAATCTTAATATTAAGAAAACTACTACACCTGAAGGTTGTTGTAACGGTTGAAAGTTTTGTGACAAACGGAACAAGAAAAATGACTGAAACCGATGCGAATTTGTTCTTCATTTGGTATCCAATAATTGTTTGGAACATTCTGAGTTGGTGTTTCAATAGAAGGGAGACCAATATGTAAGGCCACTGTGAGATCTTCAGCTTGATTCAAACATGATTGTTGAAAGGATTGTTGAGGAATTGAATCTAAGAAGCTACTTAGCAATGGAAGTGGTTGAAGATAGTTTTGATGCATATCTATGTATGTAGAAGAATAAAGAAAACATGAATGAAATTATATTGTTAAATGCAAAATAATAAAAAGCAAGGGGAGTGTCATACCCTAATTTTTGACCCCCCTGAGATGACATATCTTCAGGATTTTTCATCAGGTCAAGACAAGTACCCAGAGAGTCATTTCTCCATCTGGTACCTAATCGAGGATGCTCGAAGACAAGAAAGCTCAGGCAAAGGATCAATCAATACAAAGACTAGTCTTTAATACAATCATGGGGCTCAAAAACTTCACTTTTCTCATTTATGATTGATTAGACATCCAGTCATATGAGTACAGGTTTACTCAGGTCACCAGACTAGGGTTTTGAGCCTATCAGGGACTAAAATCAGGGATCACTTTTGGGAAACCCTAAAAAGCCCCAGGGAACCATTCAAAAACATCAATCATCTTCAAATAACTCATATGACAAGATCTACTAGACATCACACTTCAATTCAAAGTCTACAGTCATATTTTTCACATGGTCGACAAATTAGGGTTTTGACCTAATTCACCAAGATAGTTGACTTTTAATCAGGGCATGAATCCAAAACTCAAGACATGATTCAAGAATCTCTACTACCTCAATATAATCCATTTACATCATTCATTTGAGGAAAAGATCTTGTTTCTACACAAAAGCCCAAAAATTCACTTTGTCAGGAAAAAGTCAACTGTGAAGGATCATCATTGACTTTTAAGGTTTTTGGTCAAAAAATGACTTTCAAAGATTAATATCATCAATATATGGATGTCAAAGTCATTTGGCCAAAGAAATTCAAAGAAATTCATCAAGGAGCAAAAAGTCGGGAATTAGGGTTTTTGAGGGCATGGTGAGATCTCGAAATTTCACCTACACAACTCAAAAAAACTTCCAACATGAAAGTTGTAGATCTTGCCAAATAAAACAACATCTTACAAGGGAACTTTTTTCAAAAGATCAACCATTTATGAAGTTTTGGAAATTTTGAAGTTTAGGTCATAAACACTTAGAAATTTTTCTAAGTGTTTTAACCTAGTTTTCATCCAACTTTAGGCTCATTTTTCACAAATTTCCCAAAGGATTCTGAAGAAACTCCAAACTAATGATTTGAAGTAGATGTTTAGGGCTTTCCAAATTGTGTTCAACCTTCTTCAAATTCAATTTGAGCTAGGAGTTATGCTTGTTCAAAGTTGGCCTCATGAAGTAAAATTATAGGTCATGTACAATTTGGAACTTTGCAATTTTGTGCATTTTGCTTCACTAAGTGATGCTACACGACCTCTAATGCATCTGAAACCATACCATACATCAATTTTCATCATTGCATAAGGATTAGAGAAGATTCCCAAAAACAAAGGCATGTGATTATGTAATGATTGCATTTTTGAATTTATGGCAAATTGATGATTCATCAAAGGAATCTTCTCCCAACCAATTGGAGCTCATTTCTGCAGCCATTTGGTCCCCTAAGATCAAGCAAAACCGATGGCTAGGGAGTGGTATCAAAGAGCTCATCATTGCACTTGGAATATTCTTTGAATTCCTTCATGGCTAAGAAAGCAAATCAACTTCACTAAGGAAGCTCACTCCTCTGCAGCTATACCAATCCATTTGCCTATAAATACAGATGCATTCCTCATTCAAAAAGACACCAAAGCAACCATATTCCTTGCTTTCTCTTTCTCTCCTCTTGTTCATTGTTTTTCAAAGTTCTTTGGCAAGAAGAATCGATTTCTTCAAACCAAAGCTTATCTTTGGGAAGTGAGCATTCTAACATCTCAAGGGAGGTCATTTGAGGTGATCCAAGCACCTGGATCACTTCTGTAGGTGGAGGAACACCATTGTTGCTCTCACTTTGGAGCATCTGCAGTTGGAGGTCCATGGAGTGATTCAGAAGGTTTCAAGGCAAGCCAATCATCCAGACACACTCCTCAGGTCATAGTGAAGCTAACCAGATGGCTGCAGCTCATCTGTAACTCAGGATTCAACAACCTCCATGTCCACTTAAAGCTCAAATCGAGGGAGGTCCATAGAACAATTCAGAAGGATTCAGGCTACAATAAGCATCCAGTTAGCATCATTGAGTCTCAGGGAAGCTATTGAGATCATTCATTCAAGCCCAGGTGCTCTCAATCATTCTCACGACCTCCATTTTCAGAGGTAAGTTTCTGAACTTCACCTCTCTAATTTAAGTACTCTTTATGAAATAGCTCGATTCTATCTTGTTCAGCATCATCAGAGGATTGAAAACCCTCTATCATCATCCATTTATCTTTCAGTATAGTCATTTAATTTGATTTTGAAATTTTAGGGTTCTTCACGATTTCTGGTAAATTAGTTAGATGTAGTTAATATTAGTTCATGTTAGTTACATATTTAGAATCGTGAGTGAAATTAGAGCAAGTTTCGTGTTTACATCATGGCAAATGATTGAGAAATGAGTGAGTTCAGAAATTCAAATTCATGGAGCTTGAGGTTGAAGACGAAGATGGTGGTGGCGCGCAAAATTCAAATCTCAGGGCAGAGTTTATTTTATTTTGAGTGGTATGCGTTTTATTAATGACTAAACAACTTGCCCTAGTGGCCACACATGCGCCCTTAGTATCATCATGCCACAAGTCTGGGGTTCGAATCCCCCTCGCCCCAGACTTTTTGATTCTTTTATCTTTTAAGGATTTCCAACTTGTTTTGAGACATGACCAAATGGAGGCAAGTCACTAACACTGAGCGCGCGTTGGCTCAGTGGTGTTGTTTTGGATTGGTGACCTCAAGGGCGTGGGTTCAAACCCTCCAAGGGCCAAAACTTATTTTTTTAACACTAATTTCTTTCATTTCTCTTCACAACTTCACATATTTATTTAACCTATCAAAACAAATCATTTTCACTTCATTTTTCACACACTTTTTATTTAACATATCTATTTTGTGAATAATCAAAAAAAATCATAAAAATATTATTTATTTCATGTATTTTTATTAGGTTTAAAATAGTATGTTTTAGGTGTTTTCTTAAATACTTGAATACATATTTTCTACTTTGTTTTAAACTAAAATCACCTTGTAAATAATTTTATGATGAAACCCTATTTGTTTAGGTCTTAATTAAGTAAAAATCTTTATTTTTACTTTAATTAAGTTGACTTTTGTCAATTTTCAAAGCTGTTATCAGTCTCCGATTAAAACGGATGATTAAGGTTTTCAAACAACAAAACCTTGTATCATTCAAAATCATTTTCAAATTGCTCTCATAACCAGTACTGTAAAGTACTGGGCCTCTAATAGAGTGTAAGTCCCAAAAACCTTCTCTTCTTAGCTTGTTTTCAAAACTGTATTTTCAAAATCTTCTTTCTGTTTTCAAAAACATTCTTCTGGTATTTGAAGGGCATTATTCCCGGTGAAACTCTTCAGATACCTATGTGACCTTTGTCCATCTTCACTTCTTCTGTTTTCAAAAAACCATTAACTATTTATCATATATACTCAACTGTTATCAACAAAACAACAAAAATATTGTTGAGGCTCTGTACATACTTCTTCAATGGCCTCCACTCCATCCAGGTTAGGCTTTACAAGCTTTCAATTTACAGTCTTTATTTAAATTACTGTCAAATATAAATTGTGCATATATTAGTTTAGAACTATGTTTGAGTATAAACCTTAGGACAGTTAAACTATATATATATTATAGGAATATGGCCTAGGATTGAGAATGTCTTCCCGGTGAAGGCTCTTTCCTAATTAGAGATCTGTAGTTCAAACCCCCAAGATGAATTATTCCCGGTGAAACATCTTGGCAAAAACCTTAGAATCCAAAAATATAGGACACATCCACCCAAAGAGGAATTATTCCCGGTGAAACCTCTTACCCATTTGCTTAGAGCCAAAATAAGTTCAAAACTACATAGCTTTCTCTTGTGCTATAACAAGGACCCTCGATTAGCCTCCTCTTGGGCTTTGTACAAGGACCCACAGGCTTCTTAAAAGCATTTCCAGCTTCCTCTTGAGCTTGTATACAAGGACCCATCAGGTTTCTTATAAACATAGGAACAGGTCTTTAGCCACCTTTTAGCCTACCCTGGTGAGTTTCTTCCAATTTAAACCAGACTTTAAAACAAGCTAAGTTTGTCTCAATTTCACATTGAGTACATTTTTGGAATGAGAGACATGGACAGTCTCTGTCACCCTTATCTTCATCAATCCTCATTAGTAGAGTCTAGGATCTATGTTTTGGTCATCCTCAGCATTGAGTCAGCCTTCATCTTGGGCTTTAAACAAGAAGTCTCCACTAGATAATCTTTCTGCCAATCTTTTCTTCCTTTAATAATTAATGGAGTGCTACCCAAATCATTCATTTCAATAAAACCCCTGGAAAGGGTTAGCCTCCAAAGTCAATTAATAAAAATGTCATTTCTCTTAGGAGATAATTTCCCCAAAAGAGTCAAAACCCCTGGAAAGGGTCAGCCTCCAAAAAAACATGATAAAGTCAATTACAATCAACTTCCATAAAATCCCTGGAAAGGGTTAGCTTCCACACATTCCTTCATTTCAATAAAACCCCTGGAAAGGGTTAGCCTCCAAAGTCAATTAATAAAAATGTCATTTCTCTTAGGAGATAATTTCCCCAAAAGAGTCAAAACCCCTGGAAAGGGTCAGCCTCCAAAAAACATGATAAAGTCAGTCTTTTAACAGACAAATTCACCAGCTGAGTCAAATCCCTGGAAAGGGTTAGCTTCCAAAGAAAAACAGTCTTTTAATAAATAAAACCTCCTCAGTAGAGTCAAAACCAACAAAAACAGTTAGCCTCAACCTTGGGCTTCATACAAGGCACCCAAACAATAAAACCCCCCTGTCAAGAGTCTGCCTCAACCTTGGGCATTGTACAAGACAGATAATAGAGTCTCCCCAGTGAGTTCTTCATCACTCAGTAGCCACAACCTTGGGCTTCGTACAAGGCAGATAAACCATACCTTTCATATGTCAAAGATTCCTAACACTTAGGATCTTTCCCCATATAGTCATCCATACTTAATTCGTTTAAGAGTCCGCCACAACCTTGGGCTTTGTACAAGGCAGAAAATAATGTTTTCCCTAGCTACAGTCAGCCACAACCTTGGGCTTTGTACAAGGCACATAAAATAGAGTCATTCATAGTCTCAAAAATTCAATTATCCTCAACAGTTAGCCACAACCTTGGGCTTTGTACAAGGCACATAAATAGAGTCTCCCTAAGTAGAGTCAGCCTCAATTCTGGGCTTTGTACAGAACACAAAAATACCGTATAATTAACCCCCAGTGGAGCCATCTCCCAGAGTCAATAATAATAATTAATCAATCAAAAAGCCTCAAGCTTGGGCCTCATACAAGCCAGCTAAAGTCAAATCTTTTATACAGTAGATAGACATAGCTTATCTCTATAGAGAGATATTTTTACTACTCTACCACATTCAAACAAACAAACATTACATTTCAATTTCAATTTCAATCAAAGTCTCCCATTTAGGACTCTGAAAGACATGCTCTGGCACATCCCCAGACTTGTACACTTTCCCTAATTTGGACGAGCAACTTTCTTTCATTTAAGAGGCATCTGACTGGCATACTTGCACACACAAGTAAGGTCCCCCTCTTGAATGAAATGAATCCAGTTATTCTGTCACTCTTTCAAAATGTTTGTGGTAGAATAGTACTAATACCTCTCTGTAGGGATAATTTCATGTCTCTTTACTGTAAACAGAGATTTAATTCCAAGCTTCAACCTTGAGCTTCAAGCAAGGCACCAAAAAACATTATTTTCCCTAGTTAGTTCCCCGAACTACATTAAGCTCTGACTTCCACTTGGGATATGTAGGCATGAGGTTCACAAGGAATCTCAGCGAGCTAATAAAATACCAAAAATAGTCAGTCTGTCCGTTTGTCTGTCTTTTCAAATAAAATCAATTCCTTCTCCTAACACAAAGGAGAAACTTTCCCAATCATTAGCAATAAACACAAACACAAATGACACAAAGAAGGTTCCTGTAGAGTACTACAGATATGTAGGGTGTTTAAACACTTCCCTATGTATAACCGACCTCCCGGACTCCAGAATTTCTAGTCTAGGTGTAAATCCCCACACTTAGCAAACTCCTAGGGTTTAGTTGAGATCTTTTTTCCCCTTTCCTACTCGTAGGACAAATAAGAAAGTTCGTGTGATATCGTAGGAAGAACTGAAATAAAATTCATCCCGCCACGGGCGCATTCTCCTTCCAAATTTCGCGTGAAGGGTTTAGCGTGCCGTCCTCCCAAGTGAAACGGGGAGGTAAAAGAAAACGACACCACAGAAAAATGGCGACTCTGCTGGGGATATAAGTGTTAAAAACCTTGGTTTTTCATCCAAACCAATGGTTGACCTGTTGCTGGTCCAGCCCCAATGAGGAATTAGGGATGCCAAATTCTCCCTCAAACAAGAGAGGTCATGCCTAACCTCTGTGTCATATCATGTGTTTGTTGCATATATACTTGTTTATTTTGTTTCTTCTGTATCGGGAAAGGGCTTGATTCCCCCTTGTGGTGAGAAATCCTATACCCGGATTTGAGTGCTACATAAGATAGGATGGAGGATGTCTTCCCGGTGAAGGCCCTCTAATCTTGGTTTCCAAGTCTACTCTTGGGATTTGCCTGGCTGGTTGTGATTAACTGCGCCACTGCATTCCGAGACTGATTTGTACCAGGAGGACCTAGAAACACATTAACCCCACTTAGAGCCTTTTTTTTAGGACGTAGAGCGGTGATTACGGAAGTAATTGTCACGCAGATACTACACTCAGAGAAAACTCTCTTATAGATACCAATCAACGTATCTTTAAGGTTGAGCAAAAACTTTGAGACCCCTAGAACCCGTTCTACAGGTACAAAAATCCTTAATCTTAGTTTACCATTGGGGCGGGGATTGCGTTTGGACTTCATGACCACTATACCCTTCAACGCCATGTTTGTTTAAAACTCTTGTGTGTGCATTCATGCATTCATGCATCATTCATTAATAAACAACTAAAAACAAAAAGAGTATTTTTCGAGTCGTTTTTCAAGGAAACTAAAATAACGAACGTTTTGAACTTCATAGAAAGAGAGAAACGGAGAAAGGACTTAAGGATCTATACCATGGATTACGGAAGAAAGAGAGCTAGGAAATACACCTTCAAGATTCCCCAGGTCGAGGAACTGGGAAAGCTCGGAAAACTGGTGGTCAACCCCCAGGCTTTCAAGGAGAAGTATGGAAAACTTCTGCCTTTGCTCAATACCAACATGGTGGATGGGATCCTTCCCACCTTGGTACAGTTTTACGATCCAACGTATCACTGCTTCACCTTTCCAGATTATCAACTCATGCCTACGTTGGAGGAGTACTCTCGTCTAATTGGAATACCCGTGTACGCGCAAGATCCGTACTCCGGTTTGGAAAAGAATCCTGACGACGTTATCATTGCTGCAACTACTCCCTTGAACGTAGTCGACATCAGAACTCATATGGTGAGTAGAGGAGGAATTCAAGGATTGCCCTCCAAATTCCTGTTTGATCAAGCTCGGTACTTCGTCAGCATCCAAGATATGAGCGCTTTTGAGGAAGTCTTGGCTTTGCTTATCTACGGATTGTTTTTGTTCCCTAACATTAACGATTTCGTCGACATCAACGCAATTAAGATCTTCTTAATTGGAAATCCAGTTCCAACCTTGCTTGCGGATGCTTATCACTCTGTGCATTCAAGAAACCTGCAACGAGGAGGATTAATCACATGCTGCGTACCGTTGTTATACGAATGGTTCGTTTCACACCTACCGAAGTCTAGCACTTTCTGGAACATGAGGGATGGCCTTTACTGGTCACAGAAAATCATGTCTCTCACTCATACAGACATTGATTGGTGTAGTCCTGACAACGACGAAACCAAGATCATCTTCAGTTGCGGAAGTTTCCCCAACATACCCCTTATTGGAACTAAGGGAGGAATTAGTTACAATCCAGCTTTAGCCCGTCGTCAATACGGCTATCCCATGAAAAATATTCCAAGTAACATCCAATTGGAGGGTCTGTTCTTCAAGAACATCGACGATCATGGCAACATGCTGAAGAAGGAAATTGTCCAAGCCTGGCGTCTTGTTCACAGCAAAGGGAGAAGATTGTTAGGAAAACATCTTTGCATCTCCCTGGATCCTTACCTTCAATGGGTACGCGTCAGAGCATTCAAGCTCAGGATGCCATATCAACGTCAAGAACCTATTCCCCTAAGGGAACCAATTTACCTTTTCTCCACCGATGTTGAAAAATTGCAAGCGGCATTAAACAAGGTATGCCAAGAAAGGAATGCTTGGAGGAACAAGTATCGAATTGTCAACACGGAAAATGTTGAGATTCATAACATCCTAAGAAGGAAGGATGAGTTACTTGAAGTACTCGATCGACAAGTGACACAATCGTCACTTTCTCATCATATCCCTCCTGCTTCCTGGATCATCGATCAGCTCACGTCAGAGAACGCTCAGCTCAAGAAACAGAAGAAGATGTTAGAACGTGAAGTCGGCTCTTCGTCAAAGTTTTAGAGTCCTTTCTCTCAGTTTCTCTGTATTTCCATTTTCTAAGTGTGTAAAAACGGCGTTTTCGCTTAATTAATAAAAGTTTGATGTTTCATAACGTAATTATGGTGTTTCCTTGAAAAATAATAACTTAATTGCATATCATACATCGCTTTAGTTGTACGCACTGACACGAGAATTGTCGCGGATCTAATAGTCACTTTCCTTTCTCCAGAAAGAGAGGAGGAGAAGGAGGTGAACCAAGACTTTCAAGCTGTCTCATCCATACAACACTCGTTCAAGTCGCAAGAAAAGAATGGAAGACTTTGAGCAAGAGAATGAAGAACTCAGAGAAGAGATTAATACTCTCAAAGGTACTGTTGAAAGGCTCAATAGTATGGTAGAAGCCCTGGTAGTTGCGCAGAATCGACCAACGCCAGAAGAACCACAAAGGACTGTGGTTTCCGAGATTGTTTCTACTCCTATTCCTCAGTATACCATGCCGCCTGATCGACCTTGGGGCATGCCGTATAACTTTACTCCAGAAGGGTACATACCTCCAGCTTCTGAAGCTCCAAAAGTCACCATGGATATGCGTCCACCGGAGGGTTACAAACCTCTGGAAATTGAAGTTCCAAGAGCAACGGCAATGGGTTTCGCACAACAGAATGTTGAGATTCCAAGATCTGCTGTCATGGCTTCTCCACAGCCCATTATGCATACTTTTCCCCCGCATGGCGGACAAGTATATCATCACGCTCCCAGTGAGGACGCTGGCGTGTATGAAAGATTGGACGAGTTCCAAGAACAGTTTCTGCAAATGCAGAAGGAACTCAAGACTCTCCGAGGACAAGATCTATTTGGAAAGAATGCTGCAGACCTCTGTCTGGTTCCAAATGTTAAGATTCCTCACAAATTCAAAGTACCAGAATTCGAGAAGTACAAAGGGAATTCATGCCCACAAAGTCATCTTGTGATGTACGCTCGAAGAATGTCAACTCAGACTGATAATCAACAATTGCTCATTCATTATTTTCAAGACAGCCTGACTGGTGCTGCACTCAAATGGTACATGAACTTGGACAGTTCAGAGATTCGTACTTTTCGAGACCTCGGAGAGGCCTTCGTCAAACAGTATAAGTACAATCTGGATATGGCTCCCGACAGAGATCAACTCCGGGCCATGACTCAAAAGGATAGAGAAAGCTTCAAGGAATACGCTCAGAGATGGCGTGAAGTTGCTGCTCAAATTTGTCCACCACTTGAAGAGAAAGAAATGACAAAAATCTATCTCAAAACTTTGAGTCCATTTTACTACGGACGAATGGTTGCAAGTGCACCAAGTGACTTTACTGAGATGGTAAACATGGGTGTGCGTTTAGAAGAAGCAGTTCGAGAAGGACGCTTGAACAAAGAACCAGAATCTTCTGTTGGTCCAAGGAAGTATGGAAGTTCTTTCCAGAAGAAAAAGGATCAAGATGTCAGCAATGTCTTGCACAAAATCAAGAAGAAATTCCAACCTCAAGTTGCAACAATAACTCCGGTTGTTAACTCAGCACCAGCTTATCAACCTCAGGTCTCGCAACAACAAATTCAACAAAGGTCGCAGCAACCTCAGCAGCAGGTTCGACCTCCAAATTACAACAATCGGGCTCCAAGGTATCCTGCCTTTGACCCCGTACCAATGCCGTATGCAGAATTGTTTCCAACATTACTGGCAAAAGGACTCATTCAGACGAGGAGTCCTCCAAATCCTACAAACAGTTCCTCACCATGGTATAAGGCTGACCAATCTTGTCCCTATCATCAGGGGGCACCAGGTCACAATATTGAGAACTGTTTCTCTTTCAAGATTGACGTCCAACGATTAGTGAAGAGCGGAATGCTATCCTTCAAAGATACTAATCCAAACGTCCAAGCAAATCCTTTGCCGCAGCATAAAGAAGCTTCAGTAAATCTGATAGACCAACACCCCAATGTCATTCAAATCTACGACATTCGTCAGATAGGGGAAAATCTTGTCAAGATGCACGCTAAACAAGCTGGGTACGGTCATGTACCACCTCACAACTACTTCACATGTGAAATTTGTCCAAAGAATAATCAAGGATGTGCCGTAGTTCAAGCTGCATTACAAGAACAAATGGACTTAGGATGGATTCAACATATCCGAGTCAGAACTGAACATGACATCAACATGGTTCAAGGATGTCCAGGAGAATACAAAATCTACAAAGTTGAAGACCTTGAAGGATCGGTAGTCAGGTTCCACAAAACTTTAAATGGACTTGCCTACTTTGGAACAGATTTCCACGCTTACAGTAGATGCAGAATCTGCCGAAGAGATTCACAAGGATGTTTGCGTGTTCGCAACGACATTCAAAAGCTGATGGATGACAATACCATTACTGTTCTTGCCAACAGAGAAGATGACGAAGTCTTTACCGTATCTCCTCAAATTAATCAAGTTGAACCTATGCAAGTTAAGTATGATAGCAGGAAGACAGCAGTTGCACCGCTAGTCATCTACTTACCAGGTCCTGTACCGTATGAGTCCAGCAAGGCTATACCATACAAGTACAATGCTACATTCATTGAAAATGGTAAGGAAATACCATTACCGTCTGTTGTCAACATTGCTGATGTTAGTCGAGTCACCAGAAGTGGACGAGTCTTCAACAGAACAACAGAAAATGTGGAGAAACCTTCGGAGGAAGTACCACATAGGCAAGACAATCTTCCGACCAATGCTGTTCAAGCGAAAGAAAATGATGAGATCTTGAAGTTAATCCAGAGGAGTGAATACAACATTGTAGATCAATTACTACATACTCCGTCTAGGATTTCTGTTCTTTCCCTGCTATTGAGTTCTGAAGCTCATAGGGAAGCTCTACAGAAAGTTTTGGAACAAGCTTTCGTAGAACCAAGTGTTACAATAAGCCAATTCAACAACATCGTTGCCAACATCTCCGCCGGAACTAGCCTAAGTTTCTGTGACGAAGATCTTCCTGAAGAAGGAGTGGACCACAATCTTCCACTTCACATCTCAGTTGGCTGCATGGGTGATACACTCACAGGAGTCCTAATAGACAATGGATCCTCTCTCAACGTCATGCCTAAATCAACATTATCAAGATTATCTTTCGAAGATTACCCTCTAAGAAAAAGTCATGTCATCGTCAAAGCATTTGATGGATCAAGGAAGTCAGTTTTCGGAGAAGTAGATCTTCCCATAACTATTGGACCTCAGACGTTCAAAATCACTTTCCAGGTTATGGACATTCCAGCACAATACAGTTGTTTGCTAGGTCGCCCATGGATTCATGAGGCTGGGGCAATTACTTCAACACTTCATCAGAAACTGAAGTTCATAAGAAATGACAAATTGGTAACCGTATGTGGAGAACGAGCTCTGATCGTCAGCAACCTGTCATCATTCTCCGACATAGAACCAAAAGAAGTTGTTGGAACTAAATTCCAAGCACTTTCCTTGGACAAAGGAAAGGAGAAAGCAGCGTCTATCTCTTCATACAAAGATGCAATCCAAGTTGTAAAGGATGGCACTACCAGTGGTTGGGGGCACATTAATATTCCTACCAACAACAAGAATAGAACAGGAATTGGATTCTTTCCGACATCATCAAAAGCTATTCCAGGGATTGAGGTAGTTCTCCCAATTCAAGAAACTTTCTGCAGTGGAGGTTTTCTTCAACCTGTTCAACAAACAGTCAATATCATCGATACGGAAAGCACCGATGAAGAGGAATGGTTATCCTATCTTAACAAAGCAGGATACATCTCCCTATCAGAATCTGAACCACTTTGCTGTTATCCAAATGAAGGATCTGAAAGTAAGACTCAACCAAGCAGTGATGAAGTTACTAACAACTTCACCACCAGAAGTCATGGTTCATCAGAAGAAGTTCCTCCTATCCCCGAAGAGACTTGGGATACATTAGGAGAACCAAGCGGAAAATTCGACTACATGGTGAAATACTCCGCTCCTGAAAGTTCAAGAATCTCTCTTGAAGATATTGTTCCAACTGGATGGAACAGTGATTTTGAGTACCTCTCTCAGCCAAAAGAGATGTATAACCCTTGCTATTCATCATCATCTACTGGTGAAATCATCATTGAGGATTATATCCCCAAGTCACCTTCCGAGGCTAAGGATCTAGAGTTCACATATCTAGTCAATGCCATCTTGGGAGAAGAGCAAGACCAAAATACAGAAGAGGATGATCTCGAAAGTGTCTCCGACAACGAGTCTCTCCATTCAGAAGATTGGAAGTTTCCTCAAAAGAAAGTTCGACATACTCCACTTGGAAAGGGGTATGCTCACACCGCTCAGTCTGCTGAAGTAGAAGAAGATCGTCTGAGTGTTGCAAAGACAGTGGTTGGTAAATCAAGACCTACCACAGGCCAGCTTAAGCCTAAGGTTCCAGATTACTTAGTGCACAATGGGGTTCGCCACTACTGGACAGCTGTTGAAGTTTCAACTGTTGTTCGCACTCCTAAGTAGGAACTTTCACCGTTATTTTGTCCTCTCACCATAGCCCAGGGTGAAGAGATGTTTCATAGGGCTTTGCATTTTACTATTTCTTAGGAAAATGTCCCTCTTTGCTTCGCCCAAAGCAATAGAGTTTTGTTTTATAGGGTCTTTGTTTCAAGAAATGACTGTCCATAAATAAAAATGTCATTCTGTTCCTTCGTTTAGTTTTTCCTTTTCTTTTTTCGGAAATTGGTAATCCTAAAAAACACCCTTAAAAAACATCAAAATTCATTAACTGCATACACCGAGTCTTCCCTCGTTGTCTAAATAAAACTTATCACACATATGCAGATTAATCATAAAATACCCCGTTGAAACGTGCGACCGTATGACTTCTCCAAGCTTTGAGTTTCCTGTATTCGAGGCAGAGGAAGAAGAAGACGAAGAAATATCAAAGGAAATTTCACGGTTACTTCAACAAAAGGAAGAGGCCATTCAGCCATACAATGAGCCTCTAGAGATCATTAACCTTGGTTCCGATGGAAACAGAAAAGAGGTTAAGATTGGAGCTTCGCTCAGTTCAGAGATCAGAGAGAGTTTGATACAGCTGCTCAAAGAATTCTCAGATGTCTTCGCTTGGTCTTATCAAGATATGCCAGGGTTGGATACCAGTATAGTGGAGCATCACTTGCCGTTAAAAGCAGAATGCCCTCCGGTCAAGCAAAAATTAAGAAGAACTCATCCGGAGATGGCCATGAAAATCAAAGAGGAAGTTCAAAAGCAGATCAACGCAGGTTTCCTCGTCACTTCAGAATACCCTCAGTGGTTAGCTAACATTGTTCCCGTTCCTAAGAAAGACGGAAAAGTCCGCATGTGCGTCGACTACAGAGATTTGAACAAAGCTAGCCCTAAGGATGATTTTCCTTTACCACATATTGATATGTTGGTAGACAGTACAGCAAAATCCAAAGTTTTCTCGTTCATGGACGGATTTTCAGGATACAACCAAATCAAAATGGCACCTGAAGACATGGAAAAAACAGCTTTCATCACCCCCTGGGGCACGTTCTGCTACCGTGTTATGCCTTTTGGACTAAAGAACGCAGGGGCAACTTATCAAAGAGCCATGACTACACTTTTCCACGACATGATGCATAAGGAAGTGGAAGTCTATGTGGACGACATGATTGCCAAATCAGAAAATGAAGAAGATCACATACAGAATCTGACAAAGTTATTTCAACGCTTACGGAAGTTTCAGCTTCGCCTGAACCCCAACAAGTGTACCTTTGGTGTCTACTCAGGAAAACTCCTTGGTTTCATTGTCAGCAAACGAGGAATCGAAGTAGATCCAGACAAAGTCAAGGCAATTCAAGAAATGCCTTCACCCAGAACCGAGAAACAAGTTAGAGGATTTCTTGGACGTCTGAATTACATCTCGAGATTCATATATCTCATGACTGCAACTTGCGCTCCTATTTTCAAACTTCTACGGAAAAATCAAAGTTGCGTCTGGACAGACGATTGTCAGAAAGCGTTCGACAGCATTAAGGAATATCTGCTCGAACCACCCATCTTGTCTCCTCCAGTGGAAGGAAGACCTTTGATAATGTACTTAACCGTCTTAGAAGATTCCATGGGTTGTGTCCTTGGACAGCAAGACGAGACAAAGAGAAAAGAGCATGCCATCTACTACCTGAGCAAGAAATTCACTGACTGTGAATCCCGCTACTCCATGCTCGAGAAGACGTGTTGTGCTTTGGCCTGGGCTGCCAAGCGTCTCCGCCAGTACATGATTCGACATACTACTTGTTTGATCTCTCATATGGATCCAATCAAGTACATCTTTGAGAAGCCTGCCTTAACCGGGAGAATTGCCCGTTGGCAGATGTTGTTATCAGAATATGACATTGAGTATCACGCACAGAAAGCCGTGAAAGGAAGCATTCTAGCTGAGCACCTGGCTCACCACCCACTCAATGGTCATGAATCAACCAGTTTCGACTTTCCGGACGAGGACGTCATGTACCTCAAGATGAAAGATCACGACGAGCCACTACCAGACGAAGGACCTGAGATAGGATCCCAGTGGGGCTTAATCTTTGACGGAGCTGTCAATGCTTATGGACGAGGAATTGGGGCAATCATTGTTACACCTCAGGGTACCCATATTCCATTTACTGCCAGATTAACTTTCAAATGCACAAACAATGAGGCCGAATATGAAGCTTGCATCATGGGTCTCGAAGAAGCCATGGATCTAAGAATCAAACACTTGGATGTATACGGAGATTCTGCTTTGGTCATCAATCAAATCAAAGGAGAATGGGAAACACGCCAACCAGGGCTAATTCCTTACAAAGACTACGCAAGAAGATTATTACCATTCTTCGACAGGGTAGATTTTCATCACATTCCTCGTGAAGAAAACAATTTGGCTGATGCATTAGCCACACTCTCTTCCATGATTAGGATAAATCATTGGAATGACATTCCTCGGATCGATGTTATGCGCCTGGATAGGCCCGCTCATGTTTTCACAGTAGAAGCAATCATCGACGACAAACCGTGGTATCACGACATCAAGAACTTTCTTCAAAAGCAAGAGTACCCTCTTGGGGCGTCAAAGAAAGATAGAAAGACTTTGAGAAAGTTAGCTTGTAGATTCTTCCTGAATGAAGATGTTCTGTACAAGAGAAACTTCGACATGGTTCTGCTCAGATGCGTTGACAGAAAAGAAGCAGAAATACTCATGAGAGAAATACATGAAGGTTCCTTTGGTACTCACACCAATGGACATACCATGACAAGGAAAATACTGAGAGCAGGATATTATTGGCTGACGATGGAGTCAGATTGCTACCAGTACGCAAAGAGGTGTCACAAATGCCAGATCTACGCCGATAGAATTCATGTGCCACCATCTCTTCTCAACATACTCTCTTCCCCTTGGCCTTTCTCCATGTGGGGAATCGACATGATTGGAATGATCGAACCAAAAGCGTCCAACGGACATCGCTTCATCTTGGTAGCCATAGACTATTTCACCAAATGGGTTGAAGCAGCTTCATATGCAAACGTTACAAGACAAGTTGTCGTCAGGTTTATCAAGAATCACATCATCTGTCGCTACGGCATTCCTAGCAAGATAATCACTGACAATGGGTCAAATTTGAATAACAAAATGATGAAGGAGCTTTGTGAAGAATTCAAGATCGAACATCACAACTCATCTCCTTACAGACCAAAGATGAATGGAGCTGTAGAAGCAGCTAACAAAAACATCAAGAAAATCATTCAGAAGATGGTCATCACTTACAAAGATTGGCATGAAATGCTCCCGTATGCTCTTCATGGTTACCGTACATCAGTACGTACTTCGACTGGAGCAACTCCTTTCTCCCTTGTATATGGCATGGAGGCAGTCCTACCTATAGAGGTTGAGATTCCATCAATGAGAGTCTTGATGGAGGCAAAATTAACAGAAGCCGAGTGGTGTCAAAGCAGATTCGATGAATTGAACTTAATCGAAGAAAAGCGCATGACAGCTTTATGCCACGGACAGCTATATCAACAAAGAATGAAGAAAGCTTTCGACAAAAAGGTTCGACCTCGCACAATCAAAGAAGGCGACCTTGTACTCAAAAAGATTCAATCTTTTCTCACAGATTCGAGAGGGAAATGGACTCCCAATTATGACGGCCCCTACGTGGTCAAGAGAGCTTTCTCAGGAGGAGCCTTAATACTCACGACTATGGATGGAGAAGAATTCACCCGTCCTGTGAACGTCGACGCAGTCAAGAAATACTTCGCCTAAATAATTAAAAGAACAGCTCGCTAAGTTGAAAACTCGCAAAGAGCGACTTAGGCAAAAAAGAGCGTCTCGGTGAATCGAAAACCCGAAAGGGCGATTCAGGCAAAAATTAGAGACATAAAAAATAATAATCAATCCCGGTAAACTTAAAACCCGAAAGGGGTAGTTTACGCAAAAGTTAGGGATATATGGCAAGTAACTGTGTTCAGGACAAACTTGATCATTCAAAATCCATAGCGGAGTGTTCATCAGCAGTAGGTCATCTTCTACGAAGCACGAATACAGCGCAACTTGGAGTGGAAGGGAAAGATAACGGTCGTCACGTTTCATCGTAGCCCTTTTCCCGAAAATTACCAATTTCCAACTTTGTAAATACTCCATGGAATCAAGCATTTGGCTGATTACCATTCCATATATAATAATTTGAGCCTTGTGCTTTTCCTTTGCAATCTAGTCTTATTCAGTTTCTTGAAATGCATTTTAAGTTTAAACAGTCATTTTCTTGAAACAAATGTTTTCATAAAATAAAAATGAATTTACTTGCAAAAATAAAGGTGAAATTTCTTTCTAAGGTTTACAAACAATAGGAAGAATGCAAACAGTTGCTCCGAGAACGGTTGAGACTCCGGGAACCAATATTTCCCCATGAGGTCGCTTTGCGAACATCTCCCGATGACGGATCTTTACTTCAATTCATATTACTTACTTCGGACAGCGGACAACTGATAATCAGATATTCCCAACAGAGTTCGAACTACAAGAAGAGGACATCTTCTGATCAACAAGAATTCAAGTCGTATCTTAGGATTTTACATCCGCGACAATTCTATTCACATTCACTTTACATTTTATAATTGTCATAATATTCATGCATACATTACATCATGCATAGTCAAATTAGGCTTTTAATCGTGAGAATGCCCGAGTCATGAGGGCATGAACTCAAGTTTCCCCTGCAAGTCCTGGAGAAACTTTTTCCTGCAAGACAACGATCCATGTAGAGAGATTTCCCCAAGCAAGTCAACAGATGGTAGTCTCCCTCAAAGAGATAGTTTGTTCACTTTTGGAATTCCTCAGCCGAGAATCTCCTGCAGAGCGACATTCGACAGTCTTCTTCAGATAAGATAGTCTGCTTCACATTCCGGAATTCCCTACAGGTTTGGTATTTCCCCAGCAGGGTCAAGAGTGCCACTTCTTGTCAAAGGAAATTCAGAATCTCCCAGCAGATCGACAAATGATTCCCCAGCGGAGTCAGTGAATGATAGTCTTCATCCAGAAGATAGTTCAGATTCCCCGGCGGAGTCAGTGAAGGGTCATCAAATGGCAGTCTCTCCCAGTAGAAGACAGTTTGTTTCCCCAGCAGTCAGCAAATGGCAGTCTCTTTCAGCAGAAGACAGTTTGCTCACTTTCTTTCATGACAGAGTCAACAAATGGCAGTCTCTCCCAGTAGAAGACAGTTTGTTTCCCCAGCAGTCAGCAAATGGCAGTCTCTTTCAGCAGAAGACAGTTTGCTCACTTTCTTTCATGACAGAGTCGACAAATGGCAGTCTCTCCCAGTAGAAGACAGTTTGCTCCCCTAGCAATTGGCAAATGGCAGTCTTTTCCCAAGAAAAGACAGTTTGTCTGCTAAATACTCAAGAGATCGACAAATGGCAGTTTCTTCAAACAGTTTGTCTGTTTCTGGGATGTTTAACTCCCCACAGAGTCGATGAATGGCAGTTTTCCTCTTAGGAAAACAGTTCGTTGATTCCCCAGGCATCAGTTGACGAATGGCAGTTTTCACCCCGAAAACAGTTCGTCCGCCTTCAAACGAAGTCATTAGCCCCTCAAAAGATCATGAGGCCATATGACATTCTTTCAAAGACGTCAAGTCAAAAGGGAAGATGGTGAAGTTTCTTTACTACCGTCAAATGGCATCTTATCTCCAAGCACTGATAGAAGTTTGACGAGGAAACAAACCTTTGAAGTTTCTTTACTATCTGGCCTTATCTCCAAGCGCTGATAAGAAGTTTGATGAGGAAACAAACCTTTGAAGTTTCTTTACTACCGTCAAATGGCATCTTACCTCCAAGTGCTGATGAGAAGTTTGATGAGGAAACAAACCTTTGGAAATTTTCTCTTTATCTGAGATATTGTCCAAACGCAACTAAGACCAGTTTCGAGATATGGACATCCGAAACGAGGAGGAGGTTGTTTACCTTTTTCTAAGTATCAACACTTAGTTAAAGAAGATGGATTGCGCATCCTACATTGCCATCCATTCACCAGAATCCACATCAAGTATTTCTGCAGGAGTTTGTCTCCTCATCCCCCGCCAAGTGCGACAACAGGATCAAATCATGCAAAGATTTTATCAATTACAACATCTCAGGAGCGCCCAAAATTCGGGCATTCTTTGATATTTAAGTCTCTTTTACGCAGGAGAGATCGAGATCTCAATCTCTCTCCCTCCAGATAAAAGAAACTTAAATAGGGGCATCTGTCATACCCTAATTTTTGACCCCCCTGAGATGACATATCTTCAGGATTTTTCATCAGGTCAAGACAAGTACCCAGAGCAGTCATTTCTCCATCTGGTACCTAATCGAGGATGCTCAAAGACAAGAAAGCTCAGGCAAAGGATCAATCAATACAAAGACTAGTCTCTAATACAATCATG